>NW_026782812.1:0-207992 GCF_031769215.1 Ylistrum balloti | reverse complement strand
TTATTGTATTGTCACCCTAAGTGAGTAATATAACAGTAATAGAATAAATGGCATGCAATTAATATCGCAGTGTCATCGCACATTAATTATTCATACTTGAATCTTAGTAATACGAAATGTTGGATTTTTTCTTTCTGAGAAAATATACACAAAGAAATGGAATGATTAATTTTTATTTGCATATACCTGTGAAATATACATTTTATATTTCATTTTCTTACTTGTCTTCAATGAAGTTTTACATTACATCTGACAACTTCAGATCAACGACTTCTACCTGGTTAAATTTCATTTAGAGACTATCGATAACTGATTATATGATAACTTACAAGAATGCGACGCATTTACAACATGCCCTCTTGCCAATTCAGCAGCATTCTTGTAAGCATGATTATTGTATTGTCACCCTAAGTGAGTAATATAACAGTAATAGAATAAATGGCATTCAATTAATATCGCAGTCTACAATGCCATACCTAACAGCTGTGTAACAGATATTGTTCTTTCATATTGGTTATTGAAACATTGTGAAACTGAAAAAAAAAACATGTAATATAAGGCAATGAGCATTTGAGACCTGATGTCTTCCTAAGTCCGCTTAGTGATGGTTTTGGCATTTAAAGTGAACGAATTCCAAAGTTCGTCGATGTTTTACTGCTGAAAAAGGAGACCTTTTCTTAATAATTGAAAACTGAACAGCTGTCTATGAAAATATTCAAATCTTCTTTAAATTGGTATTGCTTACACATCCTACTCTGATTCATCCTCATGTCTCCCTAACTCTGCATAATTAAAAAAGTCACTAACAAGTATGTCATCGCACATTAATTATTCATACTTGAATCTTAGTAATACGAAATGTTGGATTTTTTCTTTCTGAGAAAATATACACAAAGAAATGGAATGATTAATTTTTATTTGCATATACCTGTGAAATATACATTTTATATTTCATTTTCTTACTTGTCTTCAATGAAGTTTCACATTACATCTGACAACTTCAGATCAACGACTTCTACCTGGTTAAATTTCATTTAGAGACTATCGATAACTGATTATATGATAACTTACAAGAATGCGACGCATTTACAACATGCCATCTTGCCAATTCAGCAGCATTCTTGTAAGCATGATTATTGTATTGTCACCCTAAGTGAGTAATATAACAGTAATAGAATAAATGGCATTCAATTAATATCGCAGTCTACAATGCCATACCTAACAGCTGTGTAACAGATATTGTTCTTTCATATTGGTAATTGAAACATTGTGAAACTGAAAAAAAAACATGTAATATAAGGCAATGAGCATTTGAGACCTGATGTCTTCCTAAGTCCGCTTAGTGATGGTTTTGGCATTTAAAGTGAACGAATTCCAAAGTTCGTCGATGTTTTACTGCTGAAAAAGGAGACCTTTTCTTAATAATTGAAAACTGAACAGCTGTCTACGAAAATATTCAAATCTTCTTTAAATTGGTATTGCTTACACATCCTACTCTGATTCATCCTCATGTCTCCCTAACTCTGCATAATTAAAAAAGTCACTAACAAGTATGTCATCGCACATTAATTATTCATACTTGAATCTTAGTAATACGAAATGTTGGATTTTTTCTTTCTGAGAAAATATACACAAAGAAATGGAATGATTAATTTTTATTTGCATATACCTGTGAAATATACATTTTATATTTCATTTTCTTACTTGTCTTCAATGAAGTTTTACATTACATCTGACAACTTCAGATCAACGACTTCTACCTGGTTAAATTTCATTTAGAGACTATCGATAACTGATTATATGATAACTTACAAGAATGCGACGCATTTACAACATGCCATCTTGCCAATTCAGCAGCATTCTTGTAAGCATGATTATTGTATTGTCACCCTAAGTGAGTAATATAACAGTAATAGAATAAATGGCATGCAATTAATATCGCAGTCTACAATGCCATACCTAACAGCTGTTTAACAGATATTGTTCTTTCATATTGGTAATTGAAACATTGTGAAACTGAAAAAAAAATGTAATATAAGGCAATGAGCATTTGAGACCTGATGTCTTCCTAAGTCCGCTTAGTGATGGTTTTGGCATTTAAAGTGAACAAATTCCAAAGTTCGTCGATGTTTTACTGCTGAAAAAGGAGACCTTTTCTTAATAATTGAAAACTGAACAGCTGTCTACGAAAATATTCAAATCTTCTTTAAATTGGTATTGCTTACACATCCTACTCTGATTCATCCTCATGTCTCCCTAACTCTGCATAATTAAAAAAGTCACTAACAAGTATGTCATCGCACATTAATTATTCATACTTGAATCTTAGTAATACGAAATGTTGGATTTTTTCTTTCTGAGAAAATATACACAAAGAAATGGAATGATTAATTTTTATTTGCATATACCTGTGAAATATACATTTTATATTTCATTTTCTTACTTGTCTTCAATGAAGTTTCACATTACATCTGACAACTTCAGATCAACGACTTCTACCTGGTTAAATTTCATTTAGAGACTATCGATAACTGATTATATGATAACTTACAAGAATGCGACGCATTTACAACATGCCATCTTGCCAATTCAGCAGCATTCTTGTAAGCATGATTATTGTATTGTCACCCTAAGTGAGTAATATAACAGTAATAGAATAAATGGCATTCAATTAATATCGCAGTCTACAATGCCATACCTAACAGCTGTGTAACAGATATTGTTCTTTCATATTGGTAATTGAAACATTGTGAAACTGAAAAAAAAAACATGTAATATAAGGCAATGAGCATTTGAGACCTGATGTCTTCCTAAGTCCGCTTAGTGATGGTTTTGGCATTTAAAGTGAACGAATTCCAAAGTTCGTCGATGTTTTACTGCTGAAAAAGGAGACCTTTTCTTAATAATTGAAAACTGAACAGCTGTCTACGAAAATATTCAAATCTTCTTTAAATTGGTATTGCTTACACATCCTACTCTGATTCATCCTCATGTCTCCCTAACTCTGCATAATTAAAAAAGTCACTAACAAGTATGTCATCGCACATTAATTATTCATACTTGAATCTTAGTAATACGAAATGTTGGATTTTTTCTTTCTGAGAAAATATACACAAAGAAATGGAATGATTAATTTTTATTTGCATATACCTGTGAAATATACATTTTATATTTCATTTTCTTACTTGTCTTCAATGAAGTTTTACATTACATCTGACAACTTCAGATCAACGACTTCTACCTGGTTAAATTTCATTTAGAGACTATCGATAACTGATTATATGATAACTTACAAGAATGCGACGCATTTACAACATGTTATCTTGCCAATTCAGCAGCATTCTTGTAAGCATGATTATTGTATTGTCACCCTAAGTGAGTAATATAACAGTAACAGAATAAATGGCATGCAATTAATATCGCAGTCTACAATGCCATACCTAACTGCTGTGTAACAGATATTGTTCTTTCATATTGGTTATTGAAACATTGTGAAACTGAAAAAAAAAATGTAATATAAGGCAATGGGCATTTGAGACCTGATGTCTTCCTAAGTCCGCTTAGTGATGGTTTTGGCATTTAAAGTGAACAAATTCCAAAGTTCGTCGATGTTTTACTGCTGAAAAAGGAGACCTTTTCTTAATAATTGAAAACTGAACAGCTGTCTACGAAAATATTCAAATCTTCTTTAAATTGGTATTGCTTACACATCCTACTCTGATTCATCCTCATGTCTCCCTAACTCTGCATAATTAAAAAAGTCACTAACAAGTATGTCATCGCACATTAATTATTCATACTTGAATCTTAGTAATACGAAATGTTGGATTTTTTCTTTCTGAGAAAATATACACAAAGAAATGGAATGATTAATTTTTATTTGCATATACCTGTGAAATATACATTTTATATTTCATTTTCTTACTTGTCTTCAATGAAGTTTTACATTACATCTGACAACTTCAGATCAACGACTTCTACCTGGTTAAATTTCATTTAGAGACTATCGATAACTGATTATATGATAACTTACAAGAATGCGACGCATTTACAACATGCCATCTTGCCAATTCAGCAGCATTCTTGTAAGCATGATTATTGTATTGTCACCCTAAGTGAGTAATATAACAGTAATAGAATAAATGGCATTCAATTAATATCGCAGTCTACAATGCCATACCTAACAGCTGTGTAACAGATATTGTTCTTTCATATTGGTAATTGAAACATTGTGAAACTGAAAAAAAAAACATGTAATATAAGGCAATGAGCATTTGAGACCTGATGTCTTCCTAAGTCCGCTTAGTGATGGTTTTGGCATTTAAAGTGAACGAATTCCAAAGTTCGTCGATGTTTTACTGCTGAAAAAGGAGACCTTTTCTTAATAATTGAAAACTGAACAGCTGTCTATGAAAATATTCAAATCTTCTTTAAATTGGTATTGCTTACACATCCTACTCTGATTCATCCTCATGTCTCCCTAACTCTGCATAATTAAAAAAGTCACTAACAAGTATGTCATCGCACATTAATTATTCATACTTGAATCTTAGTAATACGAAATGTTGGATTTTTTCTTTCTGAGAAAATATACACAAAGAAATGGAATGATTAATTTTTATTTGCATATACCTGTGAAATATACATTTTATATTTCATTTTCTTACTTGTCTTCAATGAAGTTTTACATTACATCTGACAACTTCAGATCAACGACTTCTACCTGGTTAAATTTCATTTAGAGACTATCGATAACTGATTATATGATAACTTACAAGAATGCGACGCATTTACAACATGTTATCTTCCAAATTCAGCAGCATTCTTGTAAGCATGATTATTTTATTGTCACCCTAAGTGAGTATTATAACAGTAATAGAATCAATGGCATGCAATTAATATCGCAGTCTACAATGCCATACCTAACAGCTGTGTAACAGATATTGTTCTTTCATATTGGTAATTGAAACATTGTGAAACTGAAAAAAAAAATGTAATAGAAGGCAATGGGCATTTGAGACCTGATGTCTTCCTAAGTCCGCTTAGTGATGGTGTTGGCATTTAAAGTGAACAAATTCCAAAGTTCGTCGATGTTTTACTGCTGAAAAAGGAGACCTTTTCTTAATAATTGAAAACTGAACAGCTGTCTACGAAAATATTCAAATCTTCTTTAAATTGGTATTGCTTACACATCCTACTCTGATTCATCCTCATGTCTCCCTAACTCTGCATAATTAAAAAAGTCACTAACAAGTATGTCATCGCACATTAATTATTCATACTTGAATCTTAGTAATACGAAATGTTGGATTTTTTCTTTCTGAGAAAATATACACAAAGAAATGGAATGATTAATTTTTATTTGCATATACCTGTGAAATATACATTTTATATTTCATTTTCTTACTTGTCTTCAATGAAGTTTTACATTACATCTGACAACTTCAGATCAACGACTTCTACCTGGTTAAATTTCATTTAGAGACTATCGATAACTGATTATATGATAACTTACAAGAATGCGACGCATTTACAACATGCCATCTTGCCAATTCAGCAGCATTCTTGTAAGCATGATTATTGTATTGTCACCCTAAGTGAGTAATATAACAGTAATAGAATCAATGGCATGCAATTAATATCGCAGTCTACAATGCCATACCTAACAGCTGTGTAACAGATATTGTTCTTTCATATTGGTAATTGAAACATTGTGAAACTGAAAAAAAAATGTAATATAAGGCAATGAGCATTTGAGACCTGATGTCTTCCTAAGTCCGCTTAGTGATGGTTTTGGCATTTAAAGTGAACGAATTCCAAAGTTCGTCGATGTTTTACTGCTGAAAAAGGAGACCTTTTCTTAATAATTGAAAACTGAACAGCTGTCTACGAAAATATTCAAATCTTCTTTAAATTGGTATTGCTTACACATCCTACTCTGATTCATCCTCATGTCTCCCTAACTCTGCATAATTAAAAAAGTCACTAACAAGTATGTCATCGCACATTAATTATTCATACTTGAATCTTAGTAATACGAAATGTTGGATTTTTTCTTTCTGAGAAAATATACACAAAGAAATGGAATGATTAATTTTTATTTGCATATACCTGTGAAATATACATTTTATATTTCATTTTCTTACTTGTCTTCAATGAAGTTTTACATTACATCTGACAACTTCAGATCAACGACTTCTACCTGGTTAAATTTCATTTAGAGACTATCGATAACTGATTATATGATAACTTACAAGAATGCGACGCATTTACAACATGCCATCTTGCCAATTCAGCAGCATTCTTGTAAGCATGATTATTGTATTGTCACCCTAAGTGAGTAATATAACAGTAATAGAATAAATGGCATGCAATTAATATCGCAGTCTACAATGCCATACCTAACAGCTGTGTAACAGATATTGTTCTTTCATATTGGTAATTGAAACATTGTGAAACTGAAAAAAAAAAATGTAATATAAGGCAATGAGCATTTGAGACCTGATGTCTTCCTAAGTCCGCTTAGTGATGGTTTTGGCATTTAAAGTGAACGAATTCCAAAGTTCGTCGATGTTTTACTGCTGAAAAAGGAGACCTTTTCTTAATAATTGAAAACTGAACAGCTGTCTACGAAAATATTCAAATCTTCTTTAAATTGGTATTGCTTACACATCCTACTCTGATTCATCCTCATGTCTCCCTAACTCTGCATAATTAAAAAAGTCACTAACAAGTATGTCATCGCACATTAATTATTCATACTTGAATCTTAGTAATACGAAATGTTGGATTTTTTCTTTCTGAGAAAATATACACAAAGAAATGGAATGATTAATTTTTATTTGCATATACCTGTGAAATATACATTTTATATTTCATTTTCTTACTTGTCTTCAATGAAGTTTTACATTACATCTGACAACTTCAGATCAACGACTTCTACCTGGTTAAATTTCATTTAGAGACTATCGATAACTGATTATATGATAACTTACAAGAATGCGACGCATTTACAACATGCCATCTTGCCAATTCAGCAGCATTCTTGTAAGCATGATTATTGTATTGTCACCCTAAGTGAGTAATATAACAGTAATAGAATAAATGGCATGCAATTAATATCGCAGTCTACAATGCCATACCTAACAGCTGTGTAACAGATATTGTTCTTTCATATTGGTAATTGAAACATTGTGAAACTGAAAAAAAAAATGTAATAGAAGGCAATGGGCATTTGAGACCTGATGTCTTCCTAAGTCCGCTTAGTGATGGTTTTGGCATTTAAAGTGAACAAATTCCAAAGTTCGTCGATGTTTTACTGCTGAAAAAGGAGACCTTTTCTTAATAATTGAAAACTGAACAGCTGTCTACGAAAATATTCAAATCTTCTTTAAATTGGTATTGCTTACACATCCTACTCTGATTCATCCTCATGTCTCCCTAACTCTGCATAATTAAAAAAGTCACTAACAAGTATGTCATCGCACATTAATTATTCATACTTGAATCTTAGTAATACGAAATGTTGGATTTTTTCTTTCTGAGAAAATATACACAAAGAAATGGAATGATTAATTTTTATTTGCATATACCTGTGAAATATACATTTTATATTTCATTTTCTTACTTGTCTTCAATGAAGTTTTACATTACATCTGACAACTTCAGATCAACGACTTCTACCTGGTTAAATTTCATTTAGAGACTATCGATAACTGATTATATGATAACTTACAAGAATGCGACGCATTTACAACATGCCATCTTGCCAATTCAGCAGCATTCTTGTAAGCATGATTATTGTATTGTCACCCTAAGTGAGTAATATAACAGTAATAGAATAAATGGCATGCAATTAATATCGCAGTCTACAATGCCATACCTAACAGCTGTGTAACAGATATTGTTCTTTCATATTGGTAATTGAAACATTGTGAAACTGAAAAAAAAAACATGTAATATAAGGCAATGAGCATTTGAGACCTGATGTCTTCCTAAGTCCGCTTAGTGATGGTTTTGGCATTTAAAGTGAACGAATTCCAAAGTTCGTCGATGTTTTACTGCTGAAAAAGGAGACCTTTTCTTAATAATTGAAAACTGAACAGCTGTCTATGAAAATATTCAAATCTTCTTTAAATTGGTATTGCTTACACATCCTACTCTGATTCATCCTCATGTCTCCCTAACTCTGCATAATTAAAAAAGTCACTAACAAGTATGTCATCGCACATTAATTATTCATACTTGAATCTTAGTAATACGAAATGTTGGATTTTTTCTTTCTGAGAAAATATACACAAAGAAATGGAATGATTAATTTTTATTTGCATATACCTGTGAAATATACATTTTATATTTCATTTTCTTACTTGTCTTCAATGAAGTTTTACATTACATCTGACAACTTCAGATCAACGACTTCTACCTGGTTAAATTTCATTTAGAGACTATCGATAACTGATTATATGATAACTTACAAGAATGCGACGCATTTACAACATGTTATCTTCCAAATTCAGCAGCATTCTTGTAAGCATGATTATTGTATTGTCACCCTAAGTGAGTATTATAACAGTAATAGAATAAATGGCATGCAATTAATATCGCAGTCTACAATGCCATACCTAACAGCTGTGTAACAGATATTGTTCTTTCATATTGGTAATTGAAACATTGTGAAACTGAAAGAAAAAAAATGTAATAGAAGGCAATGGGCATTTGAGACCTGATGTCTTCCTAAGTCCGCTTAGTGATGGTGTTGGCATTAAAGTGAACAAATTACAAAGTTCGTCGATGTTTTACTGCTGAAAAAGGAGACCTTTTCTTAATAATTGAAAACTGAACAGCTGTCTACGAAAATATTCAAATCTTCTTTAAATTGGTATTGCTTACACATCCTACTCTGATTCATCCTCATGTCTCCCTAACTCTGCATAATTAAAAAAGTCACTAACAAGTATGTCATCGCACATTAATTATTCATACTTGAATCTTAGTAATACGAAATGTTGGATTTTTTCTTTCTGAGAAAATATACACAAAGAAATGGAATGATTAATTTTTATTTGCATATACCTGTGAAATATACATTTTATATTTCATTTTCTTACTTGTCTTCAATGAAGTTTTACATTACATCTGACAACTTCAGATCAACGACTTCTACCTGGTTAAATTTCATTTAGAGACTATCGATAACTGATTATATGATAACTTACAAGAATGCGACGCATTTACAACATGCCCTCTTGCCAATTCAGCAGCATTCTTGTAAGCATGATTATTGTATTGTCACCCTAAGTGAGTATTATAACAGTAATAGAATAAATGGCATGCAATTAATATCGCAGTCTACAATGCCATACCTAACAGCTGTGTAACAGATATTGTTCTTTCATATTGGTTATTGAAACATTGTGAAACTGAAAAAAAAAACATGTAATATAAGGCAATGAGCATTTGAGACCTGATGTCTTCCTAAGTCCGCTTAGTGATGGTTTTGGCATTTAAAGTGAACGAATTCCAAAGTTCGTCGATGTTTTACTGCTGAAAAAGGAGACCTTTTCTTAATAATTGAAAACTGAACAGCTGTCTATGAAAATATTCAAATCTTCTTTAAATTGGTATTGCTTACACATCCTACTCTGATTCATCCTCATGTCTCCCTAACTCTGCATAATTAAAAAAGTCACTAACAAGTATGTCATCGCACATTAATTATTCATACTTGAATCTTAGTAATACGAAATGTTGGATTTTTTCTTTCTGAGAAAATATACACAAAGAAATGGAATGATTAATTTTTATTTGCATATACCTGTGAAATATACATTTTATATTTCATTTTCTTACTTGTCTTCAATGAAGTTTCACATTACATCTGACAACTTCAGATCAACGACTTCTACCTGGTTAAATTTCATTTAGAGACTATCGATAACTGATTATATGATAACTTACAAGAATGCGACGCATTTACAACATGCCCTCTTGCCAATTCAGCAGCATTCTTGTAAGCATGATTATTGTATTGTCACCCTAAGTGAGTAATATAACAGTAATAGAATAAATGGCATTCAATTAATATCGCAGTCTACAATGCCATACCTAACAGCTGTGTAACAGATATTGTTCTTTCATATTGGTTATTGAAACATTGTGAAACTGAAAAAAAAAACATGTAATATAAGGCAATGAGCATTTGAGACCTGATGTCTTCCTAAGTCCGCTTAGTGATGGTTTTGGCATTTAAAGTGAACGAATTCCAAAGTTCGTCGATGTTTTACTGCTGAAAAAGGAGACCTTTTCTTAATAATTGAAAACTGAACAGCTGTCTATGAAAATATTCAAATCTTCTTTAAATTGGTATTGCTTACACATCCTACTCTGATTCATCCTCATGTCTCCCTAACTCTGCATAATTAAAAAAGTCACTAACAAGTATGTCATCGCACATTAATTATTCATACTTGAATCTTAGTAATACGAAATGTTGGATTTTTTCTTTCTGAGAAAATATACACAAAGAAATGGAATGATTAATTTTTATTTGCATATACCTGTGAAATATACATTTTATATTTCATTTTCTTACTTGTCTTCAATGAAGTTTTACATTACATCTGACAACTTCAGATCAACGACTTCTACCTGGTTAAATTTCATTTAGAGACTATCGATAACTGATTATATGATAACTTACAAGAATGCGACGCATTTACAACATGCCCTCTTGCCAATTCAGCAGCATTCTTGTAAGCATGATTATTGTATTGTCACCCTAAGTGAGTAATATAACAGTAATAGAATAAATGGCATGCAATTAATATCGCAGTCTACAATGCCATACCTAACAGCTGTGTAACAGATATTGTTCTTTCATATTGGTTATTGAAACATTGTGAAACTGAAAAAAAAAACATGTAATATAAGGCAATGAGCATTTGAGACCTGATGTCTTCCTAAGTCCGCTTAGTGATGGTTTTGGCATTTAAAGTGAACGAATTCCAAAGTTCGTCGATGTTTTACTGCTGAAAAAGGAGACCTTTTCTTAATAATTGAAAACTGAACAGCTGTCTATGAAAATATTCAAATCTTCTTTAAATTGGTATTGCTTACACATCCTACTCTGATTCATCCTCATGTCTCCCTAACTCTGCATAATTAAAAAAGTCACTAACAAGTATGTCATCGCACATTAATTATTCATACTTGAATCTTAGTAATACGAAATGTTGGATTTTTTCTTTCTGAGAAAATATACACAAAGAAATGGAATGATTAATTTTTATTTGCATATACCTGTGAAATATACATTTTATATTTCATTTTCTTACTTGTCTTCAATGAAGTTTCACATTACATCTGACAACTTCAGATCAACGACTTCTACCTGGTTAAATTTCATTTAGAGACTATCGATAACTGATTATATGATAACTTACAAGAATGCGACGCATTTACAACATGCCCTCTTGCCAATTCAGCAGCATTCTTGTAAGCATGATTATTGTATTGTCACCCTAAGTGAGTAATATAACAGTAATAGAATAAATGGCATGCAATTAATATCGCAGTCTACAATGCCATACCTAACAGCTGTGTAACAGATATTGTTCTTTCATATTGGTTATTGAAACATTGTGAAACTGAAAAAAAAAACATGTAATATAAGGCAATGAGCATTTGAGACCTGATGTCTTCCTAAGTCCGCTTAGTGATGGTTTTGGCATTTAAAGTGAACGAATTCCAAAGTTCGTCGATGTTTTACTGCTGAAAAAGGAGACCTTTTCTTAATAATTGAAAACTGAACAGCTGTCTATGAAAATATTCAAATCTTCTTTAAATTGGTATTGCTTACACATCCTACTCTGATTCATCCTCATGTCTCCCTAACTCTGCATAATTAAAAAAGTCACTAACAAGTATGTCATCGCACATTAATTATTCATACTTGAATCTTAGTAATACGAAATGTTGGATTTTTTCTTTCTGAGAAAATATACACAAAGAAATGGAATGATTAATTTTTATTTGCATATACCTGTGAAATATACATTTTATATTTCATTTTCTTACTTGTCTTCAATGAAGTTTCACATTACATCTGACAACTTCAGATCAACGACTTCTACCTGGTTAAATTTCATTTAGAGACTATCGATAACTGATTATATGATAACTTACAAGAATGCGACGCATTTACAACATGCCATCTTGCCAATTCAGCAGCATTCTTGTAAGCATGATTATTGTATTGTCACCCTAATTGAGTAATATAACAGTAATAGAATAAATGGCATCCAATTAATATCGCAGTCTACAATGCCATACCTAACAGCTGTTTAACAGATATTGTTATTTCATATTGGTAATTGAAACATTGTGAAACTGAAAAAAAAAACATGTAATATAAGGCAATGAGCATTTGAGACCTGATGTCTTCCTAAGTCCGCTTAGTGATGGTTTTGGCATTTAAAGTGAACGAATTCCAAAGTTCGTCGATGTTTTACTGCTGAAAAAGGAGACCTTTTCTTAATAATTGAAAACTGAACAGCTGTCTATGAAAATATTCAAATCTTCTTTAAATTGGTATTGCTTACACATCCTACTCTGATTCATCCTCATGTCTCCCTAACTCTGCATAATTAAAAAAGTCACTAACAAGTATGTCATCGCACATTAATTATTCATACTTGAATCTTAGTAATACGAAATGTTGGATTTTTTCTTTCTGAGAAAATATACACAAAGAAATGGAATGATTAATTTTTATTTGCATATACCTGTGAAATATACATTTTATATTTCATTTTCTTACTTGTCTTCAATGAAGTTTCATATTACATCTGACAACTTCAGATCAACGACTTCTACCTGGTTAAATTTCATTTAGAGACTATCGATAACTGATTATATGATAACTTACAAGAATGCGACGCATTTACAACATGTTATCTTCCAAATTCAGCAGCATTCTTGTAAGCATGATTATTGTATTGTCACCCTAAGTGAGTATTATAACAGTAATAGAATAAATGGCATGCAATTAATATCGCAGTCTACAATGCCATACCTAACAGCTGTTTAACAGATATTGTTCTTTCATATTGGTTATTGAAACATTGTGAAACTGAAAAAAAAATGTAATAGAAGGCAATGGGCATTTGAGACCTGATGTCTTCCTAAGTCCGCTTAGTGATGGTGTTGGCATTTAAAGTGAACGAATTCCAAAGTTCGTCGATGTTTTACTGCTGAAAAAGGAGACATTTTCTTAATAATTGAAAACTGAACAGCTGTCTATGAAAATATTCAAATCTTCTTTAAATTGGTATTGCTTACACATCCTACTCTGATTCATCCTCATGTCTCCCAAACTCTGCATAATTAAAAAAGTCACTAACAAGTATGTCATCGCACATTAATTATTCATACTTGAATCTTAGTAATACGAAATGTTGGATTTTTTCTTTCTGAGAAATTATACACTTAGAAATGGAATGATTAATTTTTATTTGCATATACCTGTGAAATATACATTTTATATTTCATTTTCTTACTTGTCTTCAATGAAGTTTCACATTACATCTGACAACTTCAGATCAACGACTTCTACCTGGTTAGATTTCATTTAGAGACTATCGATAACTGATTATATGATAACTTACAAGAATGCGACGCATTTACAACATGCCCTCTTGCCAATTCAGCAGCATTCTTGTAAGCATGATTATTGTATTGTCACCCTAAGTGAGTAATATAACAGTAACAGAATAAATGGCATGCAATTAATATCGCCGTCTACAATGCCATACCTAACAGCTGTTTAACAGATATTGTTCTTTCATATTGGTTATTGAAACATTGTGAAACTGAAAAAAAACATGTAATAGAAGGCAATGGGCATTTGAGACCTGATGTCTTCCTAAGTCCGCTTAGTGATGGTTTTGGCATTTAAAGTGAACGAATTCCAAAGTTCGTCGATGTTTTACTGCTGAAAAAGGAGACCTTTTCTTAATAATTGAAAACTGAACAGCTGTCTATGAAAATATTCAAATCTTCTTTAAATTGGTATTGCTTACACATCCTACTCTGATTCATCCTCATGTCTCCCTAACTCTGCATAATTAAAAAAGTCACTAACAAGTATGTCATCGGACATTAATTATTCATACTTGAATCTTAGTAATACGAAATGTTGGATTTTTTCTTTCTGAGAAAATATACACAAAGAAATGGAATGATTAATTTTTATTTGCATATACCTGTGAAATATACATTTTATATTTCATTTTCTTACTTGTCTTCAATGAAGTTTCATATTACATCTGACAACTTCAGATCAACGACTTCTACCTGGTTAAATTTCATTTAGAGACTATCGATAACTGATTATATGATAACTTACAAGAATGCGACGTATTTACAACATGTTATCTTCCAAATTCAGCAGCATTCTTGTAAGCATGATTATTGTATTGTCACCCTAAGTGAGTATTATAACAGTAATAGAATAAATGGCATGCAATTAATATCGCCGTCTACAATGCCATACCTAACAGCTGTTTAACAGATATTGTTCTTTCATATTGGTTATTGAAACATTGTGAAACTGAAAAAAAATGTAATAGAAGGCAATGGGCATTTGAGACCTGATGTCTTCCTAAGTCCGCTTAGTGATGGTGTTGGCATTTAAAGTGAACAAATTCCAAAGTTCGTCGATGTTTTACTGCTGAAAAAGGAGACCTTTTCTTAATAATTGAAAACTGAACAGCTGTCTACGAAAATATTCAAATCTTCTTTAAATTGGTATTGCTTACACATCCTACTCTGATTCATCCTCATGTCTCCCAAACTCTGCATAATTAAAAAAGTCACTAACAAGTATGTCATCGCACATTAATTATTCATACTTGAATCTTAGTAATACGAAATGTTGGATTTTTTCTTTCTGAGAAAATATACACAAAGAAATGGAATGATTAATTTTTATTTGCATATACCTGTGAAATATACATTTTATATTTCATTTTCTTACTTGTCTTCAATGAAGTTTCACATTACATCTGACAACTTCAGATCAACGACTTCTACCTGGTTAGATTTCATTTAGAGACTATCGATAACTGATTATATGATAACTTACAAGAATGCGACGCATTTACAACATGCCCTCTTGCCAATTCACCAGCATTCTTGTAAGCATGATTATTGTATTGTCACCCTAAGTGAGTAATATAACAGTAATAGAATAAATGGCATTCAATTAATATCGCAGTCTACAATGCCATACCTAACAGCTGTGTAACAGATATTGTTCTTTCATATTGGTTATTGAAACATTGTGAAACTGAAAAAAAACATGTAATATAAGGCAATGAGCATTTGAGACCTGATGTCTTCCTAAGTGCAGCATATATTGTTGAGGCGCTGTGTCTCATTGATGTTGCATTAATATTAGACAAAATATCAGCTTTTTTGCAAACAGATTCAACAGCATGCCATCCTTTCACATGATGTGCAGAATTCTGTGTTAGAGGGAAAAGAAATATGTTGTCTGCTCTTACTCCAGCAGCTTTTCTTATTTCACTGCATGCCAGTTTTCTAAGTCCCTCAAGGCAGTCATTTGGAATTAAAATTGGTACCATCTGATTGATGTTTTTACCAGACTGGTAGGCTATTCTGAAGTTCCCTAACATTCGCTTCTCAATCGGGTCATCTATGGCTTGAACAGCTGAATCTCCTATCCAGACACCATTTTCTGCATCTTTCCATTCCTTAAGCAGTAAACGACTTGGTTCTCCCCCTCTGCGGGCATTAAATAGTGTAAGGCGTGAAACAAGAATATCTCTCAAAATTATGTACTCCTGATTACTTATCAGTACATATGGATCTAGTATTCTATTCTGTTCTTCAATCATAAAACTCCTTAGTTTCTGAATGTCTTCTTCAATGGGTAAATGTTTAGGCTTCCTCAAATCTGTTTGTCTGGCTTTCACATTTGCATACTGTGCGTCACTGAATATTGAATTCCAAAAGTATGATAGCACTGTGAGAAAATTTTCCACCTCCTTTGCTTTGTCATCAGCTTTCTGCACCAGGTAATGGCCTTTCAAAACATTCGCTGATCTCTTTAAAAGAAATCCTAAGGAAACTTTCAGGCCACTCTTTATAGACCCATCCTCCTTTGTAGTTATGTTGTCAAGGGCATCTCGAAGAAACATGAAATGATTTCGGTTTAACATTTCAACTGTAGATGTAATTTTACATTTCTTCTGTTGTGCTAAGAATTTAAAATTTAGGAACAAGTTCGCAAACTTTCTCATGTCAGCCATTATTGCATCTCTTAGTTCTCCTTTCTTCTCTTTCCTTGACTGAATTTTCACAAAATTTTGCATTCCTAAAAGTTTAATAAAATCATCAGAACGACATAATTCTCCTACTTCATCTCTCCTAAATTTAGAGAGCACTTGATCTCGAAATTGATCCGAGTCATTGATTACTAAAAGAGATACTGGGACTGCTTCTGGTTGTGTAGTTGTAGATTCAGCAGCAATGCATTGACGCTTGTGTCTGTACATTGTCTTTGCAGAATAGAAGCCATTACATATTGAGCACACAGACAATGGAACTTTTCCTTGTCGTCTTTCTCTGATCATATGATTTTCTATTTTACTTTGTGATGGATTGCCTCCTAATGTTTGCAACGTTTTTTTATTGGCTAGCATTATGCCATCTTTGCGAATTTGGTCAAATGCTTGATTTTGTAATTCTTTTGGCAGTTGCATGGCCAATTTAACACGTTCTTCTGTGGAATGCTTTTTCTTGATGTGCCTTACAAGTTTTGATTGCATCACACCACAAAAAAGACAGGGCCTAAAAGGTTTTCCTTTACCATGAGTTACCCATGTGTCCACATCTGAAAAACATAAGATATTACATTCTTTTGAACTTAAAGTACAAGGGGCTTGCATCAAACATTCGGCTAATTCTTTAATTCAAAAATTAAGTTCAACTGAATATGTGAAGATCTATTTATGTTGGATACTTACTCTTTTGAATCAGTCTCAAAACTTGTCCAATATTACTTAAAACAACAAGTAACCTACCTACTCAATTAAAAAAACATGTTAAAATAGCCACCTGTTTACCTTTGTGTTTATCTTTACTGGGTTTTTTTTTCATATTTAATGGGTTGGTAAATTTCAATTCAATTACTTGTCATGCACACATACAATCAATTATGAATATTCCTCTGAGAAGTAGCAATAACAAGGAACTGATTTTACAATCCCCAAACAAGAATAATAACTGAATCTGTGCATCTTAATTTCATCGCATCCCACCTGATTGACTTTCTGCTTTTCTACAGGAAGTCAAACTGCATGATGTTTTAGTTCCACTGTCTTGCTTTTTGTTGATACTCTGAACAAGTTGATTGTCTTGGTGTGTTTCATCTTGTAGTAAATTACACCTGCTGCCACATTTTTTGTCAACTTTTGGTTCTGGAACCCTTTTCTCCAGCGTGTTTTTTGTTTCTGGAGGATCTGCATGATCAGATCTTCTTTGATGATCCTGCAAATATTGTTTACACAGATATAAGATTTCAGTGCATAACATTAGCTTTAAAAAAACATTATAACCATACACTTAAATTTCTGGCATTGATGTAATAAATATATATATACTATAAACATGTTAAATTTTGTCTAGGAATCAAAATTTCTGTCAGGTGGAAGTCCTGTCTCAATGCAGAACTTGTAGTTGAAGATATTTTTCAAGATAAAAGTAATGTTTTAAAGGTCAACTTAAATGTCACCAGGGTTCAAATTTCTTTCAGGACCAACTAAGAAATATATTCCCTAATTATGCTGCAGGGCATGTCATAATTATTATGTATTTAGAGGTAGTGCTTAAGCAAACATTTAAATGTCTGTTGATGTATTTTTACAAAAATCAGAATATAATTTTGGTATCTAGTTATCCATCACTATTTTGCTTAATATCAGAATAAAAAAATTGAAACAAGAGGCCCATGGGCCTTAATGGTCATCTGACTACAAAGACCTGGATAATATCTTTTGGTTATTGAGAATAAAATGCTTCACAGTATTTTGGTGGGTTAGGAGTCTTCTGGGTTGGTTTTTTTTTTTTTTTTTTTTTGTCTTTTTGAGTTTTTTGGGGTTTTCTTTGGTAATTTGTGCCGCCCCCAACAGAAAGTGATCATGACAGACCGACAACAAGTGACAGTAGTATAACTTCAAATGAGACTTATGATTTCTGTCATACAAACATTTATTATTTCTAGCCTATAAGGAATCTCTAAATGAGTATGCTGAAGCATAGTAGAGTAATACCTAGAATAATTCTTTAACAAAGACAGTGTACACGTTGCATCTAAGAGAGTGAAAAACAGCCCATGATAAATTTTGAAATTTATCATCTAAATGAGTCAATTACAGTACAATATCCATGAATAAGAGTTAAACACCTATGGAGACAACACTGTGATTCTGAATTAAAGAATTGTAGAGCACCTTGTAAGGATGTATCAGACAAAATCTGGAAGAAATCCATCAATGCCTGAAGGAGGAGTAGCATTTTAAAGATATTTCAACTAATTTCCCCTTTTTCGAAGGTGGAACAGCATTTTTAAATAAAAGTTTACACATGCCCAACAATGACTAGAAAGTCATGTTGACCCTTTGGATCAAATGACCAAAAACGTTTGGAAGAAATTCACAAAAGAATGAAGAAGGAGTAGCATTTTAAAGCTTAATTTCAGCTAATTGCTCCATTTGGGTTTCCAACCCTCGGCCCCCAGGATTGGAATTGAAATTCAAAATTTAAGAACTATATGTCTTCACCAAATGATGCATCCAACAACGTTTGGATAAAATCTGCAGAAGAATAAAGATAGAGTAGCATTTAAAAGCTTTATTCCTGTCAATTCCTCTTTTGGGGGCCCCATCCCTCAGCCCCAGGGGTCGAATCAAAATTTTCAATTTAAGAAGTAAATGGTACCCCCAAATGATGCATCATACCAATTTTGGTTGAAATCCATGGAGAAATGAAGGAGAAGTAGCATTTTAAATTCAATTTTTAGCTAAATTCCCCATTTTGGCCCTGCCCCTTGGTCCCTCGGGCTTGAATCAAAATTCTAAATATAAGAATTATATGTCTTCACCCAATGATGCATCCATCAAAGTCTGGAAGAAATCCACAGAAGAATAAAAAAAGGAGCAGTATTTTAAAACTTAATTTCAGGTCCCACCCTTTGCTCCTAGGGGTCGAATCAAAATTTTGAATTCAAGAATTGAATGGAACCAACCAATGATGCAGCACACCAATAAAATTCATGAATAAATGAAGGAGAAGTAGCATTTCAAAGCTTATTTGATTATTTCTCTCTTTGAGGCTCTGCCACTCAACCCCTAGGGTTCAAATCAAAATTCTGAATACAAGAATCGATAACCCCTGGCCAATAATGCATCTCACTAAATCTTGTTGAAATCCCACAAGGAATGAAGGAGAAGTAGCATTTTAAATTCAAATTTTAGCTAAATTCCCCATTTTGGCCCTGCCCCTTGGTCCCTCGGGCTTGAATCAAAATTCTAAATATAAGAATTATATGTCTTCACCCAATGATGCATCCATCAAAGTCTGGAAGAAATCCACAGAAGAATAAAAAAAGGAGTAGTATTTTAAAACTTAATTTCAGGTCCCACCCTTTGCTCCTAGGGGTCGAATCAAAATTTTGAATTCAAGAATTGAATGGAACCAACCAATGATGCAGCACACCAATAAAATTCATGAATAAATGAAGGAGAAGTAGCATTTCAAAGCTTATTTGATTATTTCGCCCTTTGGGGCCCCACCCCTCGGCTCCTAGGGTTCAAATCAAAATTCTGAATACAAGAATCGATAACCCTCGGCCAATATAGAAAATAGATGACTGCACTAATATTGTCAAAAGTACAGACAGATGAAATCAAGAGTTTGGAGACTGAAGTCATTTAAGGCCTTAAGATTGATCACAGATCACAGGCTGATAGCAAATTGAAGTCCATGGCCATCTGTGCAGATCTGTGCATGAACTTTATGTTCATGCTTGAAAGGTCTGTGCAATGTGTCAACATTTTGCGAGAAATTGATAAATAACAAGTTCTTATCAAAATGTAATGTTATGTAACCTCATAACAGAAACTCTCAAAAGTTCACAATGCAAAAATTCATTTAAATATCCAGAATGAACCAAATCGGACAACATTTAAATTCAACCAATTTGAAAGCAGTAAAAAGTACTCATTTTTTTACAATCAGGTATGAAACAGTTGTTTCCATATTGAATTTGTAGTGTCATGTTTCCATATTGAATTTGTAGTGTCATAATACACCTGCATACCAAGTTTGATCAAATCACTAAATGAGGAAATGACACTATCTTATCCAATTAGGAAACAGACATCACCCTAGTGTTTGTAATATCATTATACACCAAAGTTTGATTCTGACCAACTTTGCTTCATGAAATCAAAACAAAATATAAACAACTTGTAACCACCAATGTAAAATATTACCTTAAACTTTGACCAGATGACATTGAGCTTTGGTTCGTTCATATATGTACCATGTTTAATTGTGACAAACTTGACTTCACAATGTATCTGTAAAGTTTGACTTAGACCAATAAAATTAATCGTTGGTCAGCTGAAACCTTATTTGATTCTGACTAATTTCACTTTATAATGTTTTGAAATGTTTAACAGTTAAAAAATGTAAAATTTGACTCCATAAACTTATACTTAGATCCACTGACTTTTTGTTGTGGCAAATGTTGCTTCATAATAAAATAACATAATGTTTACCACTTTCGAGAATTAATACTTAAGTCTTTAATGTTAAAATCCAAGACAGCTGAAATGCAGTCATTTTTTAATCTGACTGGCATGAATAATTACCTCGCAAAACTAGAATGCTGGGAAAATCACATGAATTTTTAAAATGTACTCCATTTACTTCCATCAAAGACTTCACCTCATTCGACCTAACCTGAAGCCTAGGATTGTATTGCTGACCTAGATATTTCAGCACTTATGACAAATTATTTTCAAAGTTTACCTCTGTTAGTATTATCATACACTACCACTAAGGAAGTAAGAGTAGATCCACCGTTTATACAAAATTGAGTCACCTTCACCAAAGAATGCTGCAAACATTTCTAAAGTTACATTTATAGACCAAACACAACATGTTTTCTCAATACCCCACCATAAGCAATTTTTTTTCACTTACCAATGTCAATTTCTCTACACTCCTGACTGTCTACACTACACTCCTTACTATCTACCCCACACTCCTGACTGTCTACCCTCCAATCCTCACTTTCTACCCTACATTACTGAATATCTACCCTACACTCCTGACTGTCTACCCTACACTCCTGACTTTCTATCCTACACTCCTGACTATCTACCCTACACTCCTGACTGTCTACCCTACACTCCTGACTATCTACCCTACACTCCTGACTGTCTACCCTACACTCCTGACTGTCTACCCTACACTCCTGACTGTCTACCCTACACTCCTGACTGTCTACCCTACACTCCTGACTATCTACCCTACACTCCTGACTATCTACCCTACACTCCTGACTGTCTACCCTACACTCCTGACTATCTACCCTACACTCCTGACTGTCTACCCTACACTCCTGACTGTCTACTCTATACTCCTGACAGTCTACCCTACACTCCTGACTACCTACCCTACACTCCTGACTGTCTACTCTACACTCATGACTATCTACCCTACACTCCTGACTGTCTACCCTACACTCCTGACTATCTACCCTACACTCCTGACTGTCTACCCTACACTCCTGACTGTCTACCCTACACTCCTGACTATCTACCCTACACTCCTGACTGTCTACCCTACACTCCTGACTGTCTACCCTACACTCCTGACTGTCTACCCTACACTCCTGACTATCTACCCTACACTCCTGACTATCTACCCTACACTCCTGACTGTCTACCCTACACTCCTGACTGTCTACCCTACACTCCTGACTGTCTACCCTACACTCCTGACTGTCTACCCTACACTCCTGACTATCTACCCTACACTCCTGACTATCTACGCTACACTCCTAACTATCTACCCTACACTCCTGACTATCTACCCTACACTCCTGACTGTCTACCCTACACTCCTGACTATCTACCCTACACTCCTGACTATCTACCCTACACTCCTGACTATCTACCCTACACTCCTGACTATCTACGCTACACTCCTGACTGTCTACGCTACACTCCTAACTATCTACCCTACACTCCTGACTATCTACGCTACACTCCTGACTATCTACCCTACACTCCTCAATAATAGCTGATCATCCATTCTGCGCCACATCTATTAGTTATATAGTTTCGACACTGCTGACTATTACACCGAAGAAATCTGTTATCATTAAGGGCGGTTTTCATTAATTTGCATGTCGTGTAAACAACGTTAATGCATGAGTTGTCTTTCCCAGCCCTTATGATTTATTTATTTATTTTTTGTGGTTACTTGTTTTGTAGGCCTTTTGTAGTTAAGTTCGATATTAGTCATTATAAAGCATAGCATGTATCAATACCATCACAAAATAACGTAACGAATTCAATTTCGTTATAGCATTTTGAGTGACGACAGATGAAATTAGGTAACGAATTATAAGAGGGGCTCGCGACGGATGAAAAAGCAAAGTGAAACGAAAGAGTTTTATGAGAAGTTTCATGTGGTTGGTGGTATCCGACATAAACTGTCATTCTGCCATAGTTGCTGGAGGTGTCAACAGTGCGAGAGAGTACATCAGTGGTAATCCCCGGAAATATGAGGTATTAACTACAATATTTTCAATATCTAATAAGTTATAACTGATAAATAATACTATTTCATATGTTTGTTACAAAAACATTTATAATAAATGTTGATAAATGCATAGAAGATTGCTTCCATGTATTTTATATCCATTAAGGTATGAGAGTCAAATGAAGTTAGAATATATCTTCTTTATAGCTCCACAATGATTTGTCCGTTGTGTTCGGAGGAAGTAACCGACATGAAAAGACCCATCCTTGCCTGGCACTCAAACAAGTACACCAAAGTTTACAGTAAGCCAAAACAAGACAAGGACAAAGACAAAGACGACGATAAGCCAAATCAGGAATAAAATAAAAGGTAGACAATAAAGCTAAAGGGTTAGAGAAACAACGCCATGAAGGTGAAACTGAACTGTCTTTGAACATTTCTACATTTCAGTTCGAAAACAAAGTCCAAATAGGACAAAAAAGGGTTAGAGGAACAACGCCATGAAGGTGAAATTGAACTTTAAATGTAATTCTGTCTAAATTGATGTTTTTCCCATGTTTCTTTTGGTAAAAGAAATGATTAAAATCAGCTAACGAATTCAATTAGTTTTTCTTATTTATTCTCCTGACTATCTACCCTACACTCCTGACTTTCTACCCTACACTCCTGACTGTCTAACCTACACTCCTGACTGTCTACCTACATTTCTGACTCTCTACCCTCCACTCCTGTCTATCTATCCGACACTCCTGACTGTCTACCCTACACTCCTGACTGTCTACCCTACACTCCTGACTGTCTACCCTACACTCCTGACTGTCTACCCTACACTCCTGACTGTCTACCCTACACTCCTCACTTTCTAACCTACACTCCTGACTATCTACCCTACACTCCTGACTGTCTACCCTACACTCCTGACTGTCTACCCTACACTCCTGACTGTCTACCCTACACTCCTGACTGTCTACCCTACACTCCTGACTGTCTACTCTACACTCCTGACTATCTACCCTACACTCCTGACTATCTACCCTACACTCCTGACTGTCTACCCTACACTCCTGACTATCTACCCTACACTCCTGACTGTCTACCCTACACTCCTGACTGTCTACCCTACACTCCTAACTGTCTACCCTACACTCCTGACTGTCTACCCTACACTCCTGCCTGTCTAACCTACACTCCTGACTCTCTTCCCTACACTCCTGACTGTCTACCCTACACTCCTGACTGTCTACCCTACACTCCTGACTGTCTACCCTACACTCCTGACTGTCTACTACACTCCTGACTCTCTACCCTCCACTCCTGACTATCTACCATACACTCCTGACTGTCTACCCTACACTCCTGACTGTCTACCCACTCCACCCTCCTGACTGTCTACCCTACACTCCTGACTGTCTACCCTACACTCCTGACTGTCTACCCTACCCTCCTGACTGTCTACCCTACACTCCTGACTGTCTACCCTACACTCCTGACTGTCTACCCTACACTCCTGACTGTCTACTACACCCTGACTGTCTACCTTACACTCCTGACTGTCTACACTACACTCCTGACTGTCTACCCTACACTCCTGACTGTCTACCCTACACTCCTGACTGTCTACCCTACACTCCTGACAATCTACCCTACACTCCTGACTATCTACCCTACACTCCTCACTTTCTACCCTACACTCCTGACTGTCTACCCTACACGCCTGACTATCTACCCCAGACTCCTGACTGTCTACTCTATACTCCTGACAGTCTACCCTACACTCCTGACTACCCACGCTACACTCTTGATAGTCTACCCTACACTCCTGACTGTCTACCCTACACTCATGACTATCTACCCTACACTCCTGACTGTCTACCCTACACTCCTGACTGTCTACCCTACACTCCTGACTGTCTACCCTACACTCCTGACTGTCTACCCTACACTCCTGACTGTCTACCCTACACTCCTCACTGTCTACCCTACACTCCTGACTGTCTACTCTACACTCCTAACTATCTTCCCTACACTCCTGACTGTCTACCCTACACTCCCGACTGTCTACTCTACGCTCCTGACAGTCTACCCTACACTCCTGACTGTCTACCCTACACTCCTGACTGTCTACCCTACACTCCTGACTCTCTACCCTACACTCCTGACTGTCTACCCTACACTCCTGACTGTCTACCCTACACTCCTGACTGTCTACCCTACACTCCTGACCCTGACTGTCTACCCTACACTCCTGACTGTCTACCCTACACTCCTGACTATCTACCCCACACTCCTGACTGTCTACACTATACTCCTGACTGTCTACCCTACACTCCTGACTGTCTACCCTACACTCCTGACTGTCTACCCTACACTCCTGACTGTCTACCCTACACTCCTGACTATCTACCCTACACTCCTGACTGTCTACCCTACACTCCTGACTGTCTACCCTACACTCCTGACTGTCTACCCTACACTCCTGACTGTCTACCCTACACTCCTGACTGTCTACCCTACACTCCTGACTGTCTACCCTACACTCCTGACTGTCTACCCTACACTCCTGACTGTCTACCCTACACTCCTGACTATCTACCCTACACTCCTGACTGTCTACCCTACACTCCTGACTGTCTACCCTACACTCCTGACTGTCTACCCTACACTCCTGACTGTCTACCCTACACTCCTGACTGTCTACCCTACACTCCTGACTGTCTACCCTACACTCCTGACTGTCTACCCTACACTCCTGACTGTCTACCCTACACTCCTGACTATCTACCCTACACTCCTGACTGTCTACCCTACACTCCTGACTTACCCTACACTCCTGACTATCTACCCTACACTCCTGACTATCTACCCTACACTCCTGACTATCTACCCTACACTTCTGACTGTTTACCCTACACTCTACACTCCTGACTATCTACCCTCACTCCTGACTGTCTACCCTACACTCCTGACTGTCTACCCTACACTCCTCACTTTCTACCCTACACTATCTACCCTACACTTCTGACTGTCTACCCTACACTCCTGATTTACCCTACACTCCTGACTGTCTACCCTACACTCCTGACTGTCTACTCTACACTCCTGACTGTCTACCCTACACTCCTGACTGTCTACCCTACACTCCTGACTGTCTACCCTACACTCCTGACTGTCTACCCTACACTCCTGACTGTCTACCCTACACTCCTGACTGTCTACTCTACACTCCTGACTATCTACCCTACACTCCTGACTGTCTACCCTACACTCCTGACTGTCTACCCTACACTCCTGACTGTCTACCCTACACTCCTGACTGTCATACCTACACTCCTGACTGTCTACCCTACACTCCTGACTATCTACCCTACACTCCTGACTGTCTACCCTACACTCCTGACTGTCTACCCTACTCTCCTGACTGTCTACCCTACACTCCTGACTGTCTACCCTACACTCCTGACTGTCTACCCTACACTCCCGACTGTCTACCCTACACTCCTGACTGTCTACCCTACACTCCTACCCTCCACTCCTGACTGTCAACCCTCCACTCCTGACTTTTCTACTCTACACTCCTCACTTTCTAACCTACAACCCTGACTATCTACACTACACTCCTGAATATCTACCCTACACTCCTGACTATCTACCCTACACTCCTCACTTTCTATCCTACACTCCTGACTGTCTACCCTACACTCCTGACTGTCTACCCTACACTCCTGACTGTCTACCCTACACTCCTGACTGTCTACCCTACACTCCTGACTGTCTACCCTACACTCCTAACTGTCTACCCTACACTCCTGACTGTCTACCCTACACTCCTGACTGTCTACCCCACACTCCTGACTGTCTACCCTACACTCCTGACTGTCTACCCTACACTCCTGACTGTCTACCCTACACTCCTGACTGTCTACCCTACACTCCTGACTGTCTACCCTACACTCCTGACTGTCTACCCTACACTCCTGACTGTCTACCCTACACTCCTGACTGTCTACCCTACACTCCTGACTGTCTACCCTACACTCCTGACTGTCTACCCTACACTCATGACTATCTACCCTACACTCCTCCCTTTCTATCCTACACCACTGACTTTCTACCCTACACTCCTGACTATCTACGCTGCACTCCTGACTGTCTACCCTACACTCCTAACTATCTACCCTACACTCCTGACTATCTACCCTACACTCCTGACTATCTACCCTACACTCCTGACTGTCTACCCTACACTCCTCACTTTCTACCCTACACTCCTGACTGTCTACCCTACACTCCTGACTGTCTACCTACACTCCTGACTCTCTACCCTCCACTCCTGTCTATCTATCCGACACTCCTGACTGTCTACCCTACACTCCTGACTGTCTACCCTACACTCCTGACAGTCTACACTACACTCCTGACTGTACTCCTACTACTACCTACACTCCTGACTATCTACGCTATCTACCCTACACTCCTGACTGTCTACCCTACACTCCTGACTGTCTACCCTACACTCCTGACTATCTACCCTACACTCCTGACTGTCTACCCTACACTCCTGACTGTCTACCCTACACTCCTGACTGTCTACCCTACACTCCTGACTGTCTACCCCACACTCCTGACTGTCTACCCTACACTCCTGACTGTCTACCCTACACTCCTGACTGTCTACCCTACACTCCTGACTGTCTACCCTACACTCCTGACTGTCTACCCTACACTCCTGACTGTCTACCCTACACTCCTGACTGTCTACCCTACACTCCAGACTGTCTACTCTACACTCCTGACTGTCTACCCTACACTCCTGACTGTCTACCCTACACTCCTGACTGTCTACCCTACACTCCTACACTCCTGATCCTCTACCCTACACTCCTGACTGTCTACCCTACACTCCTGACTATCTACCCTACACTCCTGACTATCTACCCTACACTCCTGACTGTCTACCCTACACTCCTGACTTTCTACCCTACACTCCTTACACTCTACCCTACACTCCTGACTGTCTACCCTACACTCCTGACTATCTACCCTACACTCCTGACTGTCTACCCTACACTCCTGACTGTCTACCCTACACTCCTGACTATCTACCCTACACTCCTGACTGTCTACCCTACACTCCTGACTGTCTACCCTACACTCCTGACTGTCTACCCTACACTCCTGACTGTCTACCCTACACTCCTGACTGTCTACCCTACACTCCTGACTGTCTACCCTACACTCATGACTGTCTACCCTACACTCCTGACTGTCTACCGTCTACTCTCTACCCTACACTCCTGACTGTCTACACTCTAATCCTGTCTACCCTACACTCCTGACTGTCTACCCTACACTCCTGACTGTCTACCCTACACTCCTGACTGTCTACCCTACACTCCTGACTGTCTACCCTACACTCCTGACTGTCTACCCTACACTCCTGACTGTCTACCCTACACTCCTGACTGTCTACCCTACACTCCTGACTGTCTACCCTACACTCCTGACTATCTACCCTACACTCCTGACTATCTACCCTACACTCCTGACTATCTACCCTACACTCCTGACTGTCTACCCTACACTCCTGACTGTCTACCCTACACTCCTGACTATCTACCCTACACTCCTGACTGTCTACCCTACACTCCTGACTGTCTACCCTACACTCCTGACTGTCTACCCTACACTCCTGACTGTCTACCCTACACTCCTGACTGTCTACCCTACACTCCTGACTATCTACCCTACACTCCTGACTGTCTACCCTACACTCCTGACTATCTACCCTACACTCCTGATAGTCTTCCCTACACTCCTGACTGTCTACCTACACTCCTGTCTCTCTACCCTACACTCCTGTCTATCTTCCCTACACTCCTGACTGTCTACGCTACACTCCTAACTATCTACCCTACACTCCTGACTATCTACCCTACACTCCTGACTATCTACCCTACACTCCTGACTGTCTACCCTACACTCCTGACTGTCTACCCTACACTCCTGACTGTCTACCCTACACTCCTGACTGTCTACCCTACACTCCTGACTGTCTACCCTACACTCCTGACTGTCTACGCTACACTCCTGACTGTCTACGCTACACTCCTAACTATCTATCCTACACTCCTGACTATCATAATGAACAATTTTAGATAGAGCCATCTCATGTAATTGTAAAATTGTCAATGGGAACAATAGCATATATTATTTTATTTATTGTTTTTTCTCGAGTCAATCAAGCGCATATGTTTTCCTATATATCCTTTTTGCATATGCCATGTAATATGTTGCCTTGCGTATGTCGCACTGCCGAATGATTCGTGGCAACATCTGACAGGAACATTCCATGCTGCTTCTTAGTCCTATAATACTTCCTAAGAAGGCCCGGCCAGCTGATTTGCTCATCGCTAACACACTGGAAGCCGCTCCCTTCTCTGTGTTTACCCTTGCCCTTTGACCAAGTTTGAATAAAATCGGTGAAATAACTGAGGAGTATACCCCCCCCCCAACTTCGTTGCGGGGGGTATAATGAACAATTTTAGATAGAGCCATCTCATGTAATTGTAAAATTGTCAATGGGAACAATAGCATATATTATTTTATTTATTGTTTTTTCTCGAGTCAATCAAGCGCATATGTTTTCCTATATATCCTTTTTGCATATGCCATGTAATATGTTGCCTTGCGTATGTCGCACTGCCGAATGATTCGTGGCAACATCTGAGGAACATTCCATGCTGCTTCTTAGTCCTATAATACTTCCTAAGAAGGCCCGGCCAGCTGATTTGCTCATCGCTAACACACTGGAAGCCGCTCCCTTCTCTGTGTTTACCCTTGCCCCCTGGGAGGGGCCTCCTTATGGCTGCCTTTAAAAGGCGAGTTAGGCGATGCTCCTCATCCTCCTGGTCATTCATAGCAGCTCGAGCTTTTTGCATATAAACCAGAGCTAAACGCAAAAACTTAACGTTGAAAAAATACACCAAGGGTATACCATAATACGCCGTCATTCGACGGGCGTATAAAAACAAAAAAGGAAGTATTAACTGGTTTATATAATGAAATCGGACAGTATCTGAATTTTGACCAATCAGAAGCCAGGACTGCGTTGCCATAGTAACAGTCTGGAAAGCACCTAATGTGTGAAATTATTGGCTTTATATATTAACATCATTTGACCAAGTTTGAATAAAATCGGTGAAATAACTGAGGAGTATACCCCCCCCCCCCCCCCCCCAACTTCGTTGCGGGGGTATAATGAACAATTTTAGATAGAGCCATCTCATGTAATTGTAAAATTGTCAATGGGAACAATAGCATATATTATTTTATTGTTTTTTCTCGAGTCAATCAAGCGCATATGTTTTCCTATATATCCTTTTTGCAAATGCCATGTAATATGTTGCCTTGCGTATGTCGCACTGCCGAATGATTCGTGGCAACATCTGAGGAACATTCCATGCTGCTTCTTAGTCCTATAATACTTCCTAAGAAGGCCCGGCCAGCTGATTTGCTCATCGCTAACACACTGGAAGCCGCTCCCTTCTCTGTGTTTACCCTTGCCCCCTGGGAGGGGCCTCCTTATGGCTGCCTTTAAAAGGCGAGTTAGGCGACGCTCCTCATCCTCCTGGTCATTCATAGCAGCTCGAGCTTTTTGCATATAAACCAGAGCTAAACGCAAAAACTTAACGTTGAAAAAATACACCAAGGGTATACCATAATACGCCGTCATTCGACGGGCGTATAAAAACAAAAAAAGGAAGTATTAACTGGTTTATATAATGAAATCGGACAGTATCTGAATTTTGACCAATCAGAAGCCAGGACTGCGTTGCCATAGTAACAGTCTGGAAAGCACCTAATGTGTGAAATTATTGGCTTGATATATTAACATCATTTGACCAAGTTTGAATAAAATCGGTGAAATAACTGAGGAGTATACCCCCCCCCCCCAACTTCGTTGCGGGGGTATAATGAACAATTTTAGATAGAGCCATCTCATGTAATTGTAAAATTGTCAATGGGAACAATAGCATATATTATTTTATTTATTGTTTTTTCTCGAGTCAATCAAGCGCATATGTTTTCCTATATATCCTTTTTGCATATGCCATGTAATATGTTGCCTTGCGTATGTCGCACTGCCGAATGATTCGTGGCAACATCTGAGGAACATTCCATGCTGCTTCTTAGTCCTATAATACTTCCTAAGAAGGCCCGGCCAGCTGATTTGCTCATCGCTAACACACTGGAAGCCGCTCCCTTCTCTGTGTTTACCCTTGCCCCCTGGGAGGGGCCTCCTTATGGCTGCCTTTAAAAGGCGAGTTAGGCGAGCTCCTCATCCTCCTGGTCATTCATAGCAGCTCGAGCTTTTTGCATATAAACCAGAGCTAAACGCAAAAACTTAACGTTGAAAAAATACACCAAGGGTACACCATAATACGCCGTCATTCGACGGGCGTATAAAAACAAAAAAAGGAAGTATTAACTGGTTTATATAATGAAATCGGACAGTATCTGAATTTTGACCAATCAGAAGCCAGGACTGCGTTGCCATAGTAACAGTCTGGAAAGCACCTAATGTGTGAAATTATTTGCTTGATATATTAACATCATTTGACCAAGTTTGAATAAAATCGGTGAAATAACTGAGGAGTATACCCCCCCCCCCCCCCTCAACTTCGTTGCGGGGGGTATAATGAACAAGTTTAGATAGAGCCATCTCATGTAATTGTAAAATTGTCAATGGGAACAATAGCATATATTATTTTATTTATTGTTTTTTCTCGAGTCAATCAAGCGCATATGTTTTCCTATATATCCTTTTTGCATATGCCATGTAATATGTTGCCTTGCGTATGTCGCACTGCCGAATGATTCGTGGCAACATCTGAGGAACATTCCATGCTGCTTCTTAGTCCTATAATACTTCCTAAGAAGGCCCGGCCAGCTGATTTGCTCATCGCTAACACACTGGAAGCCGCTCCCTTCTCTGTGTTTACCCTTGCCCCCTGGGAGGGGCCTCCTTATGGCTGCCTTTAAAAGGCGAGTTAGGCGATGCTCCTCATCCTCCTGGTCATTCATAGCAGCTCGAGCTTTTTGCATATAAACAAGAGCTAAACGCAAAAACTTAACGTTGAAAAAATACACCAAGGGTACACCATAATACGCCGTCATTCGACGGGCGTATAAAAACAAAAAAGGAAGTATTAACTGGTTTATATAATGAAATCGGACAGTATCTGAATTTTGACCAATCAGAAGCCAGGACTGCGTTGCCATAGTAACAGTCTGGAAAGCACCTAATGTGTGAAATTATTGGCTTGATATATTAACATCATTTGACCAAGTTTGAATAAAATCGGTGAAATAACTGAGGAGTATACCCCCCCCCCTCCAACTTCGTTGCGGGGGGTATAATGAACAATTTTAGATAGAGCCATCTCATGTAATTGTAAAATTGTCAATGGGAACAATAGCATATATTATTTTATTTATTGTTTTTTCTCGAGTCAATCAAGCGCATATGTTTTCCTATATATCCTTTTTGCATATGCCATGTAATATGTTGCCTTGCGTATGTCGCACTGCCGAATGATTCGTGGCAACATCTGAGGAACATTCCATGCTGCTTCTTAGTCCTATAATACTTCCTAAGAAGGCCCGGCCAGCTGATTTGCTCATCGCTAACACACTGGAAGCCGCTCCCTTCTCTGTGTTTACCCTTGCCCCCTGGGAGGGGCCTCCTTATGGCTGCCTTTAAAAGGCGAGTTAGGCGATGCTCCTCATCCTCCTGGTCATTCATAGCAGCTCGAGCTTTTTGCATATAAACCAGAGCTAAACGCAAAAACTTAACGTTGAAAAAATACACCAAGGGTACACCATAATACGCCGTCATTCGACGGGCGTATAAAAACAAAAAAAGGAAGTATTAACTGGTTTATATAATGAAATCGGACAGTATCTGAATTTTGACCAATCAGAAGCCAGGACTGCGTTGCCATAGTAACAGTCTGGAAAGTACCTAATGTGTGAAATTATTTGCTTGATATATTAACATCATTTGACCAAGTTTGAATAAAATCGGTGAAATAACTGAGGAGTATACCCCCCCCCCCCCCCAACTTCGTTGCGGGGGGGTATAATGAACAATTTTAGATAGAGCCATCTCATGTAATTGTAAAATTGTCAATGGGAACAATAGCATATATTATTTTATTATGTCTCGGGCATCAAACCAACACAAAGTAGCAACAGTAGTGGCTCTAGTTTTCATTCCAACAGTGGACAGGGACTAGGTAATTACCAGCAGACAGAAATGTCTCACAAGGGAAGGAGGCTAGTGTCCGAGAAGACCAATTCACACTGTTCCAGGAAACTCTCTCACGGGATATCTTCAAGGAAGGCCAAGATGGTGAAAGAGACTCATCAACACCATCTCAGTTCATTGGAAATATTCGTATGTCTGACCAGCCCATCTTAGTTCCAAAGACAGTTGATGAGTACGAGAGTACTTTTGCCGATAAACAACACACCAAGCATGATCTTAGTTCTGAAGAAAGTGGTTTGAACGAGGACAGTAATTGAAAGTCAGATTAACAAAATGTTACTGTAAAAAAGGTTTCACCGGGAGCTCTTTTATCCAAGGACGGACATGTCGGACAAAGTGCAGACTGTGATAACTGATGATGTGAAAACCATGGCATCAATGTCGTAAAGTCATTTACAAAAATTATTTTATTCTTTGATTGTAATCAATGTTCTTAGAAAAAAACGAAGATCAATTTTATGCAAACCTGTTGCTATTTGTCTTCAGTTATTAAACTTTTTAAAAAAAAAATTCATGTTGTTGCAATTTATGTTCTGACATTTGTTGCTTTAAACCTAATAAACTTGTTACTGATTTGTCTGGATATATTGATATAGACAACAGCAATAGTATTCATGCCTACTTTCTTATTTCTAATAGTCCCATAACCTATTACACGTTGTTATCTGTGCGTCTATTTCCATGACTTTAATAAGATTATTACTTCCTTTAATTGCTTTACATCATCATTCTTCTTATTTCCAGCATATCACAAGCAAATAGGCATTAATTTATTGTGCACTGTAACAGAACACTGTTATCCCCTGGAAGAGCAATATTGCGACATGCCGAATAAGTTCTTAGGTGGTTGAGGCTCAGGAATTCGAACCTAGAAAAAGCAATTCTGGCAAAAAGAATTAGAAGAGGTCAGATGTAGTGTCGAAGTTCAATCTAAGAAAACCTCATAGGGATTTCAACTGTTAATGAATTGCTTTAGTGTATGTTTTATATCATTTGACCAAGTTTGAATAAAATCGGTGAAATAACTGAGGAGTATACCCCCCCCCAGTATTGAAATAATTGAATAATGATATTTGTACTTAAGTTTGATTCAATGACGTTTACTGTTCATGAATGTAAATTTTTCATTTTTTTCATATCTGAATACTGACAATTTCTGATAATGACTCATATATAACATATTTTGTGAAATAATATTGATTTTAATGTTCACTTTTACACCGTTGTCAAGACTTCGTTGTAGATACTTGAAAAGAGCATTTCCATGTCCGCCACAAGAGAATGTTCCCTCAACTCGAAGTATTTTCTCTCAAACCTCACTTTGTCTTCAGCTACGATGCATCTCTCTAGAAGTGCCTGATTCGTGCATATCAAGACACCCACAGCTGAGCCTTGCTTGATTGCTGCTGGCATTAGCATATATCTCAATTGAGATATCGATTGCGGATATAACAACCTCCCTTTTTTTATTTCAATAAGCAAGTGTTCTCTGGATGTGCTTTCAAGAACTATGTCTGGTACGAACTTGAAGACTTGATTAGTAATACAATCAATGTCCTTTAAAGGAGCTTTATAATTGCGAGGTGAATGTCTTGTCGCCGCAGATTCACTTTGCTTGGCAGGAGATTGCATTGGTGACGAGTCGGAATCACTGTCCTCAAATGTAACTTCAAAGGCTAATTCCCTAACTGATGGCTCGTTGACAGTTGCGGTACCACCAATATTCACCGCTTTGACTGAGGTGTCTGAGCTGAATAGTTGTGCAAGGAGACCATGTATCATTGATCTGCCCCGGGAGTTGGACATATCCGAGATAAAGCCTTGTGTAATTGTTTGTTGGTCTATGGATAATACATCTGAAAAGAATAGAAAGAACAAAGAATCAACAGATGTTTAATTTGGTTGCTGTATATTAGGCAGTACCCTCACATTTCTGTAGTGTAGTGGCAACTCAGTTGACAATATTTGAATTTCAACAATTAAAATTGAAAATGGAGGCAGAATAAGAATACAAATAGCCTTTTAACTTGCTTTAATATAGATATATTGCTGTAAAGTTCCAAGTCTGATGTGTATAAATAAAGAGAACAGCGTTCCGATATCCCCCGCCGCCCCAATTTTTTTTCTGCTATTGTTTGAGTTTTCAAAGGCAATATTCCTATACATATTTTGAATTCAACTTTTTTTTTCAAATTTAGAGCGCTAACAAGGATATTTCGTCAATTTTCTAAGTTGAAAAGGGGCATAACTCGCACAAAAATATTCGTTCAGAACTCATCTTCAAACTATCATGAGATATCATTGAGCTAAAGCTACTGTATAAATTTTATCCTAATCGGATGATAAATAAATTTGCTCGAGTGCTAACAAGGATATTTCGTCAAATTTCTAAGTTAACAAGGCATCGCAAGCGATACAAATCCCCTCGCGCCCCACTAAATGAAATCCACTGAGAAGTTCTGATGATGCCCTACAACTTTTTTTCATTACAAATATCCACTTCTATGCTGTAAAGGATAAATTAGTATTATTATTCTAGTGTACAAAAACACTGATTAAGGTTACAACAATTAACACAATGACTATAAAATATCATAATAATAAAAGAACGAATACATAAAATGCCTGAATCTATGATGATTGAAATAAAAGTAATATTTTACTTAGCACTCAGACAACACGTTGAGTGATCTCCCTGTTGCAAATGTCATCACAGCAGTTCTTCAGTAAATTAACAGAGGTTATGTTTTTGAATGAAAATGAAATTGAGCCATGTCAGTGGTTTCTATAATAATTAAAAAACAGGTTACAAACCTAATCTTGTACACTGCACTCCACCATAATGTCCAAATCATATGCAGTGTTGTAACCAATATACCAACTTGTACACACTGCGTGTGAATGAATTTTTTAACAAAGGGAAAGCGGAATAAATAAATGAGTGTTATTAGAAAAGAGAAAACTCTTTAAAAAGAGACACGAGAGTTACGGTTCTTGTGCACTGCATTCCGCCTTGATGCATTTACCATGTGTATTTATCATAACTGTTTGAGAGTTATGCTCCGGACAAGGGAAAAATGAATGTTTTTACAAAGGGGAATAACTCTGTAAAATGGGATGCGAGAGTAACGGTTCTTGCGCACTGCACTCCGCCTTGATGCATTTACCATGTATATGAAGTTTGATGAATTAATCAAGAACAGTTTTGGAGTTATGGTCCGGACAAATATTACAAAGGGGAATAACTCTGTAAAAAGAGACACGAGAGTTACGGTTCTTGTGCACTGCACTCTGCCTTGATGCATTTACCATTTATATGAAGTTTGATGAAATAATCATGAACGGTGTGGGAGTTATGGTCCGGACAAATATTACAAAGGGGAATAACTCTGTAAAAAGAGACACAGGAGTTACAGTTCTTGTGCACTGCACTCCACCTTGATGCTTTTACCATGTATATGAAGTTTGATGAATTAATCATGAACGGTTTAGGAGTTATGGTGCGGACAAATATTACAAAGGGGAATAACTCTGTAAAAAAAGAGACACGGGAGTTACGGTTCTTGTGCACTGCACTCCGCCTTGATGCATTTACCATGTATATGAAGTTTGATGAAATAATCATGAACGGTGTAGGAGTTATGCTCCGGACAAGGGAAAAATGAATGTTTTTACAAAGGGATGCGAGAGTAACGGTTCTTGCGCACTGCACTCTGCCTTGATGCGTTTACCATGTATATGAAGTTTGATGAACGAATCATGAACGGTTTAGGAGTTATGGTCCGGACAAATATGTACGTACTTACGTACGGGCAGATCCCTATATCCCCTCTCCGACTTCGTCGCGAGGGGATAAAAAGGGGCATAACTCTCACAAAAATATTCGGTCAGAATTCATCATCGATCTTATTTGAGATATCATTGAGCTAATTATTTTAAAAGCTACTGTATAAATTTTATTCGGATCAGATGAGAAATAAACTTGCTAGAGTGCTAATAAGGCGGACGGACGCACGGACGGACGGACGGACGCACGGACGGACGGACGGACGCACGGCAATACCATATCCCCGCACTGCGTTGTGGCGGGGGATAATAAACTGTGCATGCATAAGTGAAATTTAGTAGAAATATGTTTGAACACTCACATTTGAAGGTATTTCTCCTTACAAATTATCATGGTGACTTTCAAATATTTTAAGAACAAAGAACAAAGACAGGAAGTTATGTTAAAAGTGCCATCTACAGTTGACCATGTGATATTTCTATAGATCAGATTACTTCTGGTGTGACTGTGGTGTACCGTTTGATCTGATATAATAGACAAACATTTATTGGTGTATCTCTGGTGTAATTAAAAAGAAAACTTTAAGAACTCCCTGTTGTGTATTTCTGGTGTACCCTGTAATCTCAACTTGAATCAAACACCCACTGGTGTATCTGTGGTGTACCCAATAGGAATAAATTTCAGAAGTCCATATGGTGTATCTCTGGTGTACATGTTTTTGCTATGGTATACTTGTGGTGTAGCAGGCTCATTTACATATCTGTAGGTTACTTCTGGTGTACACCTCACATACACCATATTACTACTATCACATAAGAGGCCGCTGGTCGGCCGATTTATCATCTGACGTTATTGTGTCGACTGCGGCCTCTTATTTCCCAAGCACTATTTCTTTGATGCTCGTTCCGCCCTCAAATCAGGGCGGAACGTAAGATTCAATTTTATGTCTATTTATGACTTAATACTTGATGACAACAATGTGTACTTACAGTTTAGGTATTAATTATCCCATATGAACGTCCAAACCATGAATTAACACCATATTAATAATAATATGCTTCGAAACACACTCCTACAACATTAAGCCGCTTCGTTGACCTATCTTTCGAAAATGGCTGCCGCGGTCGGTACAAAATGCGGAATAGAGTATCAAGCGGAATAGTTTGCTAAATATATCACAAACGGGATAGCTTTTTTTTTGCATTGTGTATTCCATTTTTGTATTTACCGAGCAGTCACGTGGTATTTATACTTTCGGTTCTAATGTTGTATCAGCTTATCCACGGAGATGTTAAAATCATTATTTTATGCTGTTTTCTCTTATCAACTTGGATTTTATAATGGATTTTTCAAAGAGAGGTATTAACACGACATCGCTGGTTATTTAAATGTAAGTAAAATTGATAAATAATGCTATAATCGGAACTTTGATTATTGGCCTGTCAGCATCGGGTAAATCGCCTATGGGAAGTTAGAGGTTACACGGCGCCTATCAAAAGTGTCTCGCCGTGTAAAACCTCTAACATTGTTGGAGTAACACCATATATACACCATGTTATGAGGTGTACACCAGAGAAATGTAAGGGTAGACAGATAATATAGAATCACCATAAAACACTTACCGGTAAAATCTGTCTTGTAGTTCCATGATGATGTTTTTTTTTCAAAGTACAAGGATTCAAGAGGCTTCATCATGCTAGTAATAGTCTGTTTTATTTGATCAGGAACATGTTCAGCACTGCTCATTTGACTGTGACTGTGCAGACCCAGCCAGTCTGTTATATCATATACACTCTCGGCTTCTTTGATGCAAACAGGAATCACCGATCTCCAATGCCACTCAGAAATGCCTAGCTTCTGGGCTTTTATTGTGCATGCTGGGAATCGACATTGCTGAAAACAGATATATATTAGTTAGTAAATATGAATGCATAAGATAAAGAAACTAGAGATTTTGTGATTGCGGGCAATCACTGAAGATGCCTCCGCTTAAGAACAATACTGACTGGCAAGGGTGCAGTATGACCTTGATATAACACACGTCAATGTAATACGGGTTTGAATATACTGCAGTTGTTGTATGGCTCCCATTTCTAATCATTTAAACATATTTATGTATATAAAACCTCGATATAACGCGACCTTACTAATAACATGGGCCAATAAGATGGCTCCCAATAAAAGGGTTATAATGAGGTCCTACTGTATTACTGTATCTAGTAAACACATGGTAAAATGATGAAGCGGATTTTCGAAAGCAACATTCCTCATGAATTGAGCCATGTAGGTGTTCAAAAGTTATCAGTTGGAAACCATGAATTCTATAGGAATTTGGTTAAAAGGGGGCATAATTGCGCCAAGAATAGGTGGAAGTAACCAAAATCGAAGTTGACCTGTATATCAGGAATATATAGCTGTGTACCAAATATGAATTGAATCCCTGAAGGCATTCAAAAGTTAACAGTCAGACACCATGAATTTGATAGGAATTTGGTGCAAAAGGGTGAATAACTCCCTCAAATCAATGTTATTGATTTACTATTATTATAGACAAACCCCTGTGGTTCACAGGTGCTCGGGTTATATAATATAGCTAACAAGTTTAGCACCCACACTATACTAATAAATCAAGAAGGTATGAAAGCCGCCATCTTGTTTTTTATAGGAGGCAGCCTGCACGCTCTATTTCATAATCGATTTCGTACTTATCTTGGGCTATCAGGAACTTTCCTGCACTTCAGATCTCTTCAAAAATATTGATTTATTAGTATAGTGGGGGTGCTAAACTTAAGTTAGCTATATTATATAACCCGAGCACCTGTGCTGTGGTTTGCCATTGAAAATGCAAATGGCGGTCTTACAGTTGATGCATAAATTTTAAAACGACATTAGAAAGTATTTCAATCATCAGAAATGCTTCTAATAAGAGAGGGGGATAATTGATTGGAGCCTTACCAGTACATCCAACATTTCTGGTTGGGGTGAATTGTCTACATCGACTGTCACTGGAAGTTTTCGTTTGGCCATGACAGAACTCTCCTACCGGTCTCCCTTGTAATACAGTTAACCGCCGCCTCCCCCGCTAGGTGACGCTACGAGAAAGACAATACTATTGGCGCCAAGACGACTCCCAACGGAAAAAAACAAGATGGAAATTGCTGTTACGAAAGTGAATGCGTGTCTCTGGCCTTCGGTGGTAAGACTTCTTTTGGCAATTGTAGCGTGCAAAAATGTAATTCTTTGCCACTATATCCGAATATTTCATATTTAATTTTTTATTTCGTAAGAAATCTTTTGGCAATTGTAGCGTGCAAAAAAATTTAATTCTTTGCCACTACATCCGATTTTTTTAGCTGGGCGGACACAAAATTGCGAATATTTCGTATATTTCGTAAGAAAGGAATACGTATCCTCGTGTCATGAGTTTTCGACCTAATAAGCATTATAAATATACTCAAATACACTCAAATACACTAAATTATACACTTCACCTAAATTAAGCTTGATTTAACCAAGTGCTACTGTCAGTAGTCAATGACTAAGAAATGAAATACCCCGGTAGTAAGAGACATCCACCCAAATCTACCCAAATCTTCCCAAATCGATAATTCATCTACAACTAATTTAATTAGCCTATTTTTTCCCAAGAATTATAAATAAATAACTAGAAATTGTCATGGACAATTTGACGGGCTTTTCACCTACATTGGCCATCTTGGTTTTGGTAAGAAACGCAATAGCAATCAACAGAAATGTCTACAGAATGGTTTTGTTCAAATCTGATGACTTTGTGCCACTTCACATGTTGGAAATTGCCATTTTACCAATTTTTTTACATAATTGACCCCTATGACCTAAGTTGGTAACCATTGACCTGAACATCTTCTATGTGAAATATCAAGCCTCTAGGTGTTGCAGAACTTTAAGCATTGTCAGCTTAACAGTTTAAACATTATTTATCCCTTTGACCTTGAAAGTGGTCCAAGGTCATTTATATTATCAAACTTGATAACCAGTCATTGTAGGATCTTAATTGTGAAATATCAATCTTCTAATCCTTCTGTAACTCGAGAAGAAGTTTCTCAAATCCATGTTACACTAAATAGCACTTTTTAACTTTTACCCTTACGGAAAACCGGAAGTTGACTGTTTACACAGGTTTTTCTCATTACATTCAAAAGACATTTAAAATCGTATACAACAGGCCAATTTCACCTCCTTGTCACTTTTGATCATTGAGAAATACATATTTTCATTCTTTTTTACATATTTGACCCCTGTGACCTTGAATGTAGGTCAAGGTCATTTATATTATCAAAGTTGATTACCAGTCATCCCAGGAACTTACTTGTGAAATACCAAGCCTCTAGGCCTTCTGGAACTTGAGAAGAAGTTTTTCAAAGCATGTTACTCTAAATAGCACTTTTCAAATTTGTCCCCTACCGAAAACCGGAAGTTGACTTTTTACACGTTTTTTTTTATTACATTCAAAAGACATTGACAACAGTATACTACAGGCCAAATTTCACCTCCTGGTCAGTTTGGATCATTGAGAAATACGTATTTTCAATTTTTGACATGTTTGACCCCTGTGACCTTGAATGTAGGTCAAGGTCATTTATATTAACAAACTTGATTACCAGTCATGCCAGGAGGTTACATGCGAAATATCAAGCCTCTAGGCCTTCTGGAACTTGAGAGGAAGTTTCTAAAAGGATGTCACTCTAAATAGCACTTTTCACCTTTGACCCCTACCGAAAACCGGAAGTTGACTATTTACACAGGTTTTTCAAAATTGCATTCAAGAGACATTTATGACAGTATACTACAGGCCAAATTACAGCTCCTTGTGAGTTATGGTTATTGGAAAATACGTATTTTTATTTTTTTACACATTTGACCCCTGTGACCTTGAATGTAGGTCAAGGTCATTTATATTATCAAATCTGAATACCAGTCATCTTAGAAACTTACCTGTGTAATATCAAAGCTCTAGGCCTTCTGGAACTTGAGAAGAAGTTTTTTAAAGTTGGGTACCCTAAAATGGCCTTTTTCAACTTTGACCCCTAACGAAAACCGAAAGTACACATATTACACAAATTATGTCATGTCAGATGTTATTTATTTTTTATTCTACATAACATATCCAAAGATGAATTCAATACGCTTGGTCATTATGGAGATATTGACGTTAGGTCTAAAATCGGAAATGACGTCATGGCGGCCATTTTGTTTTTTCCAATGAAATTAAAAACACCACCAAATGATAGCATGTATCTGGGGACATCATTTCCATGTCATTTTCATAGAAGAAAACTTTTGGATTTTCTTGTAGAACGAATTTTACGAAATTGTCGGCATTTTGAAAAGATCAAAGGAAATTTTCAAAATGGCGTACAACGAAAACGGTAAGTGTTACAGAAAAACTGAAGACATCTTTTTGGTCAGATTTGCATTCTGCATCGATCCATACAAAGTATTTTTATAAAAATTGAACAATGAAAAATTTTATTTTTTTCTTAAATTCCGGAAAAATGACCCAATGGCGAGCTTTTTTATTAGACATATTTCGTCATAACATGTCATGAGAAAAAGTTAGATATGGCCATTCTCTACTTAAGAATTAAATTGTCATCTCTGTACTATAAACGGTTATTGAGATATGGCTGTTTTAAGGTTTTTCACTTATGACGTCATGGCGGCCATATTGGATTTTTGACCTACTTAAAAAATCTGCATGCACACCTTCAGATATGTACCTATAACATGGTATATAGGTTATATACCTATCTTTTCCAGTTTAAAAAATTAGGACGCCACAAATTTGGGAAGAATAATAATAATAATAATAAGAAGAAGAAGAAGAAGAAGAATAATAAGAAACATAACAAAAACAATAGGTCTTTTCACCAGTTGGTGAAAAGCCCTAATTATAGTATAAATAAAACTTCTCAAATTATCCAAATCTACCCAATCTTTCCAATATTCTCACAAATCTATACTAATTCACCTGAAAGAAGTATAAACCAAATGATTCTAAGAAATGAGATGCAATCTGAGTGAAATGAGATGCTACAAAGAAATCCACCTAAATCTACCCAAATCTTCCCAAATATAACTAATTATAACTAATAACTAATTAACAAAGTTTTATTCAAAAAATATGAGACAGTAAGACAAATTTGTGTTAATCTTTGATTATAGCGCATGTACTTTTAATACCCATCTTAAGAAATTTTAGGAAACTTTAAGAAAAGCATACACAACATTTCAGTATATGACGTGTTGGCAAGCAAAAGTGTGAAAAAGTGAAAAACATAAACCCCTGAAAATACATGTACCGGTAGTAAATTTTGAGTATGTATTGGTACTTCCGCTGACCTCACATTTCATCACTTCAGAGTGACTCATTCATGAGTTGTCCCCCCTGTCTACACCTAAACTTACATTATATATCTATGTCATGTACTGTTTCTTATCTCTTATTTCATGAGTTGTCCCCCCTGTCTACACCTAAACTTACATTATATATCTATGTCATGTACTGTTTCTTATCTCTTATTTCATGAGTTGTCCCCCCTGTCTACAACTAAACTTTTATATCTATGTCATGTACTGTTTCTTATCTCTTATTTCATGAGTTGTCCCCCCTGTCTACAACTAAACTTTTATATCTATGTCATGTACTGTTTCTTATCTCTTATTTCATGAGTTGTCCCCCCTGTCTACAACTAAACTTTTATATCTATGTCATGTACTGTTTCTTATCTCTTATTTCATGAGTTGTCCCCCCTGTCTACAACTAAACTTTTATATCTATGTCATGGTAGCAGAGTACAATTAACAATGGTGTGAACCTGAAAATAAAGGCAGGTCTGAGATACTCAAAGATGGCCGATTAGCCTTGCTCAATACACCTACATATGTATATATTTTTTAAAACTACATTATAAATGAATTTATTTTAGAAGAAAGATTACTTTTTGAAAAAATGTTTTCCTCGGATTTTGGACCTCTGAATACCATGGTTACCACTTCAAAAAATGCCAAAAATTGCAAAAAAACACATTTTCTGACCCAAAATTTGACCCTCGCAGACAGAATTTTTTCTTCTGAAACCTATTTAAAAATAATTATCACTTATCCAGTAACAGAAATACTCACATGTCAACATAGGTCATTCAGATGGATTTTCCACAATATTTACACACGTGCTGAGTACAAAAATGCACTTCCTGTAAAGCTAGCATTTGTTGCGTAGACACCCAGATGAAAATGGCCAAAGCCGTACTTTCGAACCCTATGCAAATTTTTTTTGTCAAAAAATTATGAAGCCCACATAGTCCTCTTCATCATGTATATACCAATTTTAGGGCTGATTTTATTTTTAAATTTTTATACATGTAATATTACAGGGGTTATTTACTGTACAAAAATCACCCATGGCCACCGTAGGGATCTGTACACTGCTACCCATGTACTGTTTCTTATCTCTTATTTCATGAGTTGTCCCCCCTGTCTAGTTCGAATTGACGTATTTTTTTGTGTAAAAATTTTGACGTCATTTGGTGTAAGGTCAAAGGTCAACGGCACTTTATTGGTCCGAAAATGTTCACGAAACGGCCCCCACTAGCTGGTGCTAAAATTAGGTCAAAAAACAGCTTTGTCTGATTTCAACCAAATTTGTGGAAAATATCCCTTTGTGAATATAAATTGATTGTGTGTGCAAAATTTGACTACGTCGTCCCATGGGATCTCTAGTGTTTCTTTGTATGACACCATGTACCAGGTGAGCACCTTAAGGCCCCTTGGGCCTCTTGTTTATATAATATTATATTTTATAAATAATATTTCGTACTTGTAAATAAACAATTTCCTATATAATTTTACCACCTGCACGGGAATACTACGCCAACCTGTATTTCTTCAATTACCAAAGCTCTACAATACTTTTTTTCAGATCGTCCACCGAGGGCGACACACAACCCAAATTCAACAATGTTTGGGTGATGGGCTGTCGGAGAAGATAAACCTGGTCAATTCAGAGATCAAGCCCTTTCCTGAAAAACTCCTGTTGCCATCGAAGAGGGCAGCTGCCTATAAGAGAGCTTATATGCAAGAGATGTAAGTAAACAAGTTTAAATGCAAATGGTCAGCGAGTCTAACGGCAAATGGTCACTATGTCTAATAGCAAATGCTCTAATGGCAAATGGTCAGTGAAACTTGTAGTAACAGCATTGTGACCATTTGCCATTTTAAACTTGTAGTAACGGCATTTTTTAGCTCACCTGGCCCGAAGGGCCAAGTGAGCTTATGGGATACCGCGGCGTCCGTCCGTCCGTCCGTCTGTCTGTCCGTCAACTTTTTTCCCTTTCAATCGCTACTAGTCATGAACGACTCATCAGATTTTGATCAAATTTGGTCAGAAACTTCCTTGGGGGAAGGGGCACAAATGGTGCATAAATGGTGGGTCTTGGCCCCCAGGGGCCTGAGGGGCGGGGCCCAAAAGGGGAAATTTTAAATTCCTACTCCTCCCGTAGGAATGATTGGATTTCACCCAAATTTGGTGTGAAGCATTCTTGGGTGCAGGGGAATAAATGTTGTATAAATGTTGGGTCTTGGCCCCCTAGGGGCTGAGGGACGGGAGGGGCAGTGTCAATAAGGAATATATAGCAAATCCTTTAAAATCCTACTCCTCCGTTAGGAATGATTGGATTTTGCTGAAATTTGATCAGAAGGATGTTTGAGGGATGGGGAACAAATGTTGTATAAATGGTGGCTCTCGGCCCCCAGGGGCCTGAGGGGTGGGGCCCAAAATGGGAAATTATGCAAGTTCTTTAAATTCCTACTCCTCCCGTATAAATGGATGGATTTCACCCAAATTTGGTCTGAAGCATTCTTGGTTGCAGGGGAATCAGTGTTGTATAAATGGTGGGTCTCGGCCTCCTAGGGGCTGAGGGGCAGGAGGGGCAGTGTCAATAAGGAATATATAGCAAATCATGACGGGTGTATTATGTACCCCCTCGTGGAACTCTTGTTAAAATTAGAATAAAAATCTTTTTAATTTGATTTAAATCGAGATTTATAGACTGATTCAAATCATTTAATCAATTTTGCTACTATAGCTATAATCCTTATCTTTGTCATTTTCTTCCAGGGCTCTAGCTGGTCGGACCGTCCCTCTAAAGCGTAGAAAAAGGTATGTTTTGGGACCATATGCTTTTGAAAAGTACAATAAAATCTTATTAATCGACTTAAATCGAGATTTATAGACTGATTCAATTATGCTTTTTAAAATTAGAAAAAAATCTTATTAATTTGACTTAAATCTTTATATAAATTTATTATTAGCTATAATAGTTATATTTTTATTATAACACCCACATGTGGATAATGGCAACTGGCAATTGGCCATTTCATTGCTATAATACTTTTTATAAATCGAGATTTATAGACTGATTCAAATCATTAAATCAATTTTGCTACTATTGTAGAATAGGCAAACATTAACGAATGCAGGCTATCGCAAGGTCTACAACACGGCAGTGAACGGAGCTGTGAAAACCCGTGTGCTCACTGACGCGACAAGCTGTAGACTGACCAACAAAGGTTAGTCGGTGGCCGAGTCGCCCAGGGCATTCTGATTTGACAAGACAACTCGCCCTAGCGAATTACTGCATACTACAGGCACACGACAAGGAGATCCACTTCACCACACTCCCTCCCGTTTACTTTCTTGAAGAGGAACATATCCGTCGTTCCCTCATGGATCCCATCCGGCATCCAGGTGGTAGTCTTCCAGGTACTTAGGTTGTCTCCTCTGCCTACCTGGGGGCTTGATACCTGTTGAACTCTGGGCTTCTTCTTCCTGGAGGCAAGTTTTTGGGGACTGTTCTTGTTGAGAGAACTGCCCATCCTGAGAATACCCAACTGCGAGATTCTTCTCGGGATGAGATTGCCCGGCATTGGATTCGAGTTCGGGGTCAACAGTAAACAGATCAGAGATCAGCACGTTCTCGCTTTCCGAGGAATGTGGCGGCTCATCTTCAACTTTGCTAAGGATTTGGTTCCTGCATCTCTTGAGCCACAGCGGAAACTCGCGATCCTCACACAGCTTGAGGCGGTCATGATGGATAACCTTCTCGGTTTTCCTGTCAGTGAATCTAATGGCAAATGGTCGGTCAGCCTAGTGGCAAATCGTCAGTGGCAAATGGTCGGCCTGTCTAGTGGCAAATCGTCAGTGAATCTGATGGCAAATCAACAGTGAATCAAATGGCAAATGGTCAGCGAATCTAATTGCAAATGGTCAGTTAGTCTAATGGCAAATGGTCGGTCAGTCTAGTTGCAAATCGTCAGTGAATCTAATGGCAAATGTTTGGTCAGTCTAGTGGCAAATCGTCAGTGAATGGCAAATGGTTAGCGAATCTAATGGCAAATGGTCAATTAGTCTAATGGCAAATGGTCGGCCTGTCTAGTGGCAAATCGTCAGTGAATCTGATGGCAAATCAACAGTGAATCAAATGGCAAATGGTCAGCGAATCTAATTGCAAATGGTCAGTTAGTCTAATGGCAAATGGTCGGTCAGTCTAGTGGCAAATCGTCAGTGAATCTAATGGCAAATGGCTGGTAAGTCTACTGTCAAATCGTCAGTGAATCTAAAGGTATATGCTCGGTCAAAGTAGCCAATTGGTCAGCGAATCTAATGGCAAATGGTCAGTGTAATGGCAAATGGTGGGTCAGCCTAATGGCAAATCATCAGTGAATCTAATGGCAAATGTTCGGTCAGTCTAGTGGTAAATCGTCAGTGAATCTAACGGCAAATGGTCAGCGAATCTAATGGCAAATGGTCAGCGAATCTAATGGCAAATGGTCGGTCAGTCTAGTGGCAAATCGTCAGTGAATCTAATGGCAAATGGTCGGTCAGTCTAGTGCCAAATCGTCAGTTAATCTAATGGCAAATGGTCGGTCAGTCTAGTGGCAAATCGTCAGTGGCAAACAAATGGTCGGCCTGTCTAGTGGCAAATCGTCAGTGGCAAACAAATGGTCGGCCTGTCTAGTGGCAAATCGTCAGTGAATCTTATGGCAAATCAACAGTGAATCAAATGGCAAATGGTCAGCGAATCTAATTGCAAATGGTCAGTTAGTCTAATGGCAAATGGTCGGTAAGTCTAGTGGTAAATCGTCAGTGAATCTAACGGCAAATGGTCAGCGAATCTAATGGCAAATGGTCAGCGAATCTAATGGCAAATGGTCAGTTAGTCTAATGGCAAATGGTCGGTCAGTCTAGTTGCAAAATCGTCAGTGAATCTAATGGCATATGCTCGGTCAAAGTAATGCCAATTGGTCAGCGAATGTAATTGCAAATGGTCAGCGAATCTAATGGCAAATGGTCAGTTAGTCTAATGGCAAGTGGACGGTCAGTGTAGTGAAAAATCTTCAGTGAATCTAATGGCATATGCTCGGTCAAAGTAGTGCCAATTGGTCAGCGAATCTAATGGCAAATGGTCAGCGAATCTAATGGCAAATGGTCAGCCTAATGGCAAATGGTGGGTCAGCCTATTGGCAAATGGTCGGCCAGTCTAGTGGCAAATGGTCAGTGAATCTAACGGCAAATCATCAGTGAATCAAATGGCAAATGGTCGGCCAGTCCAGTGGCAAATCGTCAGTGAATCTAATGGCAAATGGTCAGTTAGTCTAATGGCAAATGGTCAGTGAATCTAACGGCAAATCATCAGTGAATCAAATGGCAAATGGTCGGCCAGTCTAGTGGCAAATCGTCAGTGAATCTAATGGCAAATGGTTGGTCAGTCTAGTGGCAAATCGTCAGTGAATCTGATGGCAAATCAACAGTGAATCTAATGGCAAATGGTCAGTTAGTCTAATGGCAAATGGTCGGTCAGTCTAGTGGTAAATCGTCAGTGAATCTAACGGCAAATGGTCAGCGAATCTAATGGCAAATGGTCAGCGAATCTAATGGCAAATGGTCAGTTAGTCTAATGGCAAGTGGACGGTCAGTGTAGTGGCAAATCGTCAGTGAATCTAATGGCATATGCTCGGTCAAAGTAGTACCAATTGGTCAGCGAATCTAATGGCAAATGGTTGGTCAGTCTAGTGGCAAATCGTCAGTGAATCTAATTGCAAATGGTTGGTCAGTCTAGTGGCAAATGGTCAGTGAATCTAACGGCAAATCATCAGTGAATCAAATGGCAAATGGTCGGCCAGTCTAGTGGCAAATCGGCAGTGAATCTGATGGCAAATCAACAGTGAATCAAATGGCAAAAGGTCAGCGAATCTAATTGCAAATGGTCAGTTAGTCTAATGGCAAATGGTGGGTCAGTCTAGTTGCAAATCGTCAGTGAATCTAATGGCAAATGGTCAGCGAATCTAATGGCAAATGGTCAGTTAGTCTAATGGCAAGTGGTCGGTCAGTGTAGTGGCAAATCGTCAGTGAATCTAGTGGCATATGCTCGGTCAAAGTATTGCCAATTGGTCAGCGAATGTAATTGCAAATGGTCAGCGAATCTAATGGCAAATGGTCAGTTAGTCTAATGGCAAGTGGAAGGTCAGTGTAGTGACAAATCTTCAGTGAATCTAATGGCATATACTCGGTCAAAGTAGTGCCAATTGGTCAGCGAATCAAATGGCAAATGATCAGCGAATCTAATGGCAAATGGTCAGCGAATGTAATGGCAAATGGTCGGTCGATCTAGTGGCAAATCGTCAGTGAATCTAATGGCATATGGTCAGCGAATCTAATGGCAAATGGTCAGCGAATCTAATGGCAAATGGTCAGTCTAATGGCAAATGGTGGGTCAGCCTAATGGCAAATGGTCGGCCAGTCTAGTGGCAAATCGTCAGTGAATCTGATGGCAAATCAACAGTGAATCAAATGGCAAATGGTCAGTGAATCTAACGGCAAATCATAAATGAATCAAATGGCAAATGGTCGGCCAGTCTAGTGGCAAATCGTCAGTGAATCTAATGGCAAATGGTTGGTCAGTCTAGTGGCAAATCGTCAGTGAATCTTATGGCAAATCAACAGTGAATCTAATGGCAAATGGTCAGTTAGTCTAATGGCAAATGTTCGGTCAGTCTAGTGGTAAATCGTCAGTGAATCTAACGGCAAATGGTCAGCGAATCTAATGGCAAATGGTCAGTTCGTCTAATGGCAATTAGTCAGCGAATCTAATGGCAAATCGTCAGTTAGTCTAATGGCAAATGGTCAGCAAATCTAATGGCAAATAGTCAGTTAGTCTAATGGCAAATTGCCGTGCAGTCTAGTGGCAAATGGTTAGCGAATATAATAGCAAATGGTCAGCGAATCTAATGGCAAATGGTCGGCAAATCTAATGGCAAATGGTCATTTAGTCTAATGGCAAATGGTCGGTAAGTCTAGTGGCAAATCGTCAGTGGATCTAATGGCAAATAGTCAGCGAAAGTATTGCCAATTGGTCAGCGAATCTAATGGCAAATGGTAGGTTAGTCTAATGGCAAATCGTCAGTGAATCTTATGGTAAATCAACAGTGAATCTACTGGCAAATGGACAGTTAGTCTAGTGGCAAATCGTCAGTGAATCTAATGGCAAATGGTTGGTCAGTCTAGTGGCAAATCGTCAGTGAATCTTATGGTAAATCAACAGTGAATCTACTGGCAAATGGACAGTTAGTCTAGTGGCAAATCGTCAGTGAATCTAATGACAAATGGTCGGTCAGTCCAGTGGCACCTAATGGCAAATGGTCAGCGAATCTAATGGCAAATGGCCAGTGAATCTAATGGCAAATGGTCAGTCAGTCTAGTGGCATATCGTCAGTGCGAATCTAATGGCAAATGGTCAGCGAATCTATTGGCAAATGGTCGATGAATCTAATGGCAAATGGTCAGCGTATCTAATGGCAAATTGTTTCGTAGCCTAATAGCAAATGGTGGGTCAGTATAGTGGCAAATCGTCAGCGAATCTAATGGCAAATGGTCAGTCTAATGGCAAATGGTGGGTCAGCCTAATGGCAAATCGTCAGTGAATCTAATGGCAAATGGTCAGCGAATCTAATGGCAAATGGTCAGTTAATGTAATGACAAATGGTCGGTCAGTCCAGTGGCACCTAATGGCAAATGGTCAGCGAATCTAATGGCAAATGGCCAGTGAATCTAATGGCAAATGGTCAGTCAGTCTAGTGGCATATCGTCAGTGCGAATCTAATGGCAAATGGTCAGCTAATCTATTGGCAAATGGTCGATGAATCTAATGGCAAATGGTCAGCGTATCTAATGGCAAATTGTTTCGTAGCCTAATAGCAAATGGTGGGTCAGTATAGTGGCAAATCGTCAGCGAATCTAATGGCAAATGGTCAGTCTAATGGCAAATGGTCAGTGAATCTAATGGCAAATGGTCAGTGAATCTAATGGCAAATGGTCAGCGAATCTAATGGCAAATGGTCAGTTAATCTAATGGCAAATGGTCGGTCAGTCTAGTGGCAAATCGTCAGTGAATCTAATTGCAAATGATTGGTCAGTGTAGTGGCAAATCATCAGTGAATCTAACGGCAAATCATCAGTGAATCTAATGGCAAATGGTCGGCCAGTCTAGTGGCAAATCGTCAGTGAATCTAATGGCAAATGGATGGTCAGTCTAGTGGCAAATCGTCAGTGAATCTTATGGCAAATCAACAGTGAATCTAATGGCAAATGGTCAGCGAATCTAATGGCAAATGATCAGTTAGTCTAATGGCAAATGGTCGGTCAATCTAGTGGCAAATCGACAGTGAATCTAATGGCAAATGGTCAGCGAATCTAATGGCAAATGGTCAGCGAATCTAATGGCAAATGGTCGGTTAGTCTAATGGCAAGTGGACGGTGAGTGTAGTGGCAAATCGTCAGTGAATCTAATGGCATAAGCTCGGTCAAAGTAGTGCCAATTGGTCAGCGAATCAAATGGCAAATGGTCAGCGAATCTAATGGCAAATGGTCAGTCTAATGGCAAATGGTGGGTCAGCCTAATGGCAAATCGTCAGTGAATCTAATGGCAAATGGTTGGTCAGTCTAGTGGCAAATCGTCAGTGAATCTTATGGCAAATCAACAGTGAATCTAATGGCAAATGGTCAGCGAATCTAATGGCAAATGATCAGTGAATTTAATGGCAATTGGTCAGTGAATCTAATGGCAAATGGTCAGCGAATCTATATGCTCGGTCAAAGTAGTGCCAATTGGTCAGCGAATCTAATGGCAAATGGTCAGCGAATCTAATGGCAAATGGTCAGCGAATCTAATGGCAAATGGTCAGTGAATCTAATGGCAGACCCGTCTAGTGGCCATTTGCCATTAGATTCACTGACGATTTGCCACTAGACTGGCCGACCATTTGCCATTTGATTCACTGATGATTTGCCGTCAGATTCACTGACGATTTCCCACTAGACTGACCAATATAACCCTATGGCAGTGGCACTTTTGCGACCGAAATGTTTGCATTCGGTCTCAAAAGTGCCACTCTCATAGGGTTAGGCTTAAACTTCTTTGATCGATTGCAAGTAAGTAAATTTGCAAAATATTAGACCACTATGCTCATAAGTTTTGATGGAATGAGGTAGTTGCAATTAAAATGAATCTAACCCTATGGCAGCGGCACTTTTGCGACCGAAATGTTACCATTCGGTCTCAAAAGTGCCACTCTCATAGGGTTAGGCTCAAACTTCTTTGATTGATTGCAAGTAAGAAAATTTACAAAATATTAGATATCAATGCTCATAAGTTTTGAAGGAAGAAGCTTAGTACCATTAAAATTAAACTAACCCTATGGCAGTAGCACTTTTGCGACCGAAATGTTTGCATTCGGTCTCAAAAGTGCCACTCTCATAGGGTTAGGCTCAAACTTCTTTGATCGATTGCAAGTAAGTAAATTTGCAAAATATCAGACTACTTTGCTCATAAGTGTTGATGGAATGAGGTAGTTGCAATTAAAATGAATCTAACCATATGGCAGCGGCACTTTTGCGACCGAAATGTTACCATTTGGTCTCAAAAGTGCCACTCTCATAGGGTTAGGCTTAAACGTCTTATATCGATGGCAAGTAAGAAAATTTACAAAATATTAGATATTAATGCTCATAAAGTTTTAAGGAAGAAGCTTAGTACCATTAAAATTAATCTAACCCTATGGCAGTAGCACTTTTGCGACCGAAATGTTTGCATTCGGTCTCAAAAGTGCCACTCTCATAGGGTTAGGCTCAAACTTCTTTGATCGATTGCAAGTAAGTAAATTTGCAAAATATCAGACTACTATACTCATTAGTTTTGATGGATTGAGGTAGTTGCAATTAAAATGAACCTAACCCTATGGCAGTGGCACTTTTGCGACCGAAATGTTTGCATTCGGACACAAAAGTGCCACAGTCATAGGGTTAAGCTTAAACTTCCTAGACCGTCCTTTAATAGGAATATTTGCACAATACTTGTTTATTATCTATAACAGTTTCGATAAAATGAGGTTGGTAAAATATCATTGAACTTAACCCTATGTCACTTGGACGTTTGCGACCGAAATGTTTTGCTTAAACTTGTCTGATTAATCCTATAATACGAAAATTTACAAAATATCATATTGATTTTAGTTGTATACTTGCTTTAATCTGCGTTTATCAATAGTTCTTATCATTTTCTGAATTGTTCGACGTTTTACATAAATTTTAATGCTAACCCTGGTAAATGCTGATATTTTGCGACCGAAGCACATTTTCTTCTATCCCTAAGAGGAAAAATAGCTAATATTTTGCTTTGATTTTTCAACAGTAGGTGCCTTATGTCATAATCTACTAAACGGCTGTTTCTGAGATCAGTTTGAAGCAAAACAGAATTGTTACTGACAAAAGATCTAAAATGCAGAAGTGATATATCCTTCGAATAGTTAGGGGTATACCCCAGACTGCTTATCTTTTCCTCATTTATAAAGAATACTCTGCTGAAGCAAGACGTCATCTTTGGTAAGAAATTATATTTCAGGTACCTGAAAGACATTTCCTTTTAAACGAACAACACATTATATTCGATGTTTTAATGTAAAGATCCTATCGACGTTTTGAGAAAAAAAGTTTTGTACATTGATTGTATTGTTTGCTTCGTAATTAAAGTTTTACATTCTGTTGTTGACTTATTCTTGCGTCCGATATGGGAAATGGTCGCGATTTTTCCTGCTACGGAGGAAAGTGAAACTTTTGATTTTTCGGTTGTCACATCAACGTTACAAAACGTTTTGTCGTATTAGCAAACCATTAACACATAATATCCTCGGTATTTAAAAGACATAGAAGTTTAAAGACGTTTTCCCGAGTTCCCTGATCAAATGATAAATATATCAAGGATTTATTTATTACATCGGCAACAAACACAACACAATAACAAAAGACAAAACAGTGTAAAAAGCATATCTAAGTGTTTCATCAGGCAATTGCTATCGTCATGCATACATATGCAAGTACATCCCTCGTCATACACCTACAGAAAAAGATGCATGCATATATGTATACATAGTTATTTAACCTCCGCCTTTCATTATGTAGTGCAATAAGGAATAGTATGAATATATAAAATGAAATAAGCATGCATAATACATGTTGAATATAGACGCTCCAAAGTTGAAATAATTCTTTTCAGTAATCAAATCTCCCCAGACAACACTTCGATCTTCTCTCTGTCTATCCGAAAATGGCCAATGGACACAAATAACACTTCTTGTCATTCTCTAATGTTAGGAACACATGTATTCCCTCATTTCGGCCTACGCCTCAAAATACTACAAATGATAAATTTATTTAAATAGGGAAAAGACTTAAAAAACTTTAATGTTTACATGTTAACAAAATTTGACTTGACCAATTAATAAACTAGGCCGACACGTGCTTTTTTTCTGAAAGCCTTTCACACTTGTTTTATAGAAAGCGACCTGAATTGTAATTCCGAACGTTTATAAAAGCCATGATATACAGTTGAAACACAAAATATCTTTGAATTAAACACAATATATAATTTGAACGCAAAAACTTATAAATTATAAATTCAGTTCCAAATATGACACTAGTTTACGACCGCGTGTGTCTGCACCACGTCCTTCACACGCGAAGTGAATGTGCGTTCTTGCCAGTTTAATATTACCATGTTATGATAATTTAATGAGAGTTATTCATATGCATTGAATGATAAACTAGAGCATAAGCCACTATCATCAGATGCTGGGTTCAAATCGCCATTCGTTAATGGCCTGTGGTCAATCGTCTATTGTCCGTCGGGAAAAAAATCTGGTTATCACTATTTCTCAACACGTACATGATATATATTTCCAACATTTCATATGCAGAATCCCCTTGGTCCATAGTTATGCATTATATCTTTTTATTTTATAAACAACATTGCCAGGCGGCCATCTTGGACTTCGGCAGAAAAGTTTGTTATCGTTATTTCTCAGGAAGTACTGGATGGGTATTGTACAGATTTCCTATGTATGTTCCCGGGACATGGTCCCTAGTTTTGCCCTGTACCTTTGTTGTGGTTGATTCTATAGACAACATAGAAACCAAACAGTTCACATTTGAAAGTGATCAGATAAAAAAAATGGCTGTCATGTGATTATCACAGGTTTGACAGTTGAGATTTGTTGCCACTTTTTCGTTGAAAGTACCTAAAGGATCTTCCTCAAATGTCATGTGCAGGTTCCCCTTTGTCATGAGTTGTGCAAGTGCCATTTTAGATCAAGTCAAAAATTAAACGCTTCCACTGTTGACTTAATTGAATTCTGTCAAGATAAAGGTATATTAGATTGTCCCCTCAGTCTTTAGTTGTGGTTGATGGCCTTACTAGATCCTGATATAAGAAGAGTTCTATTGATATAGATGACTATAAGAAAACTCTTAGATTCTAAGATCTTTCAGACTTAATAAACGACTTTCGTCAATATGCAAGTAGGTATGTAAGTGTATTATCAGGAACATGGAATAAGTTATTTTAAAAGCTATCCTTATCAAGAAAACATCAACCAAAATATGTGCCAACATTTTTTTTATTTCACAGAATGTTTTGAAAATCCCTCTTTTAAATATTAATCAGAGAGAATAAGGTTGAACCTCTTTTCACTTTTTTCAGGATATGTTAATATGGCATCTGCAAGTGGGCGTGAAGACAATGGCAGTGACGACGAGGTAAAGTTCTTTTTCTCTGTGACATTGAATCAGCATATCTCAACGTAACAACATCAAACACTTCTGAAATCAAATAATTTAATTTAAAATTCAAAAAGTCATCAAAGTTAAAATATGATATTTGTTTCCAGGAGTTTATCACCGTTTGGGGGATGTTGGACGACCAATACACATCCAATTTAGTGCCCATATCGGTATTAACACAAGAGAAATGGCTACAACCATGTCTTAAACTGACAAGAGTAGACGACAAAATTGACAAAAAAGACGATGATGTAGAGGTGGACGAGGAGGAGGAGGAGGAGGACGAAAACGACAATGAGAAAGAAGACAATGACGACGGTGATGGGGAGGAATACGACGATGACGTACGTGACAAGGTAAATTGTAAATTCAATATTTTTAGTGTTAAATAATCCCAATGTTTTAAGACATTAAAAAAGATTCAGGAAAGTTCGCCATTTAAATACTCTTTCCCCAAAAGTAGGGATATTTTTTTAATATCTTTGCAGCAAACTACGTCGGGTGATGTAGAAATGACGTACTCTGAAGCTGAGGAAGATGACTATTTCGCCGATGACAATGATTTGCAATCCGAAAAGCAGGTATTAGTTTTTAAAACTTTATTTTCCAAGTAATACGAATGTAAAAAAAAATAAATAAATAAAAATCGGAAATTTTGACAAGCCAGATGACAACGTTGGGTGATTTATAGTACAAAAAATTTTCTTAAAGAAAAAAGGTCCGCTTTGAAAACACTTCTAAGATATAAAGATGTTTTTTGTGTTAGTGACAATATTGAGCTATCTCTGCTTATGTTAATTTGTAGCAAACAAGTTCCGATGACGATATTGAAGACGACATGGATGATGACATGGATACCGACTATTTCCCTAGTGAAACTGAGAAGAAAGTCAATACGAAAACAGGGAAACGAAACGTAAATAACCAATTTGGAAATAATTCCTTCGCCATTCCTAGTATTTTCAGACATTTGCGTCAGCAAAATCTATTTTGTCAGACACTTCAAAATTTTTGTTTTCTTTCTTTTTAACCTTATTGTACTATTTTTATTTTGCAGAAAACGGAAAAGGCGGTTAGGAAAGACTTACTCCAAAAAGTTGACGATATACTAGACTCCACAAAGGAAGGTTCTACCGAGAGGAAACATTACAGGCCTCGAAAGACCTCGGAGCGTACAGCGAAGGCTGGGAAAATGTTCCGGCCCAGACAAAAATGTCCTTTCTGCTCTACATCTGCGATCACCTTGACCCGACACTTGCGGGTGGTGCATGAATTCGATAGAGAACGTGCCCTAACCACGGTAATTATCATGATTGGCATTGTTGAAAGTGTAGCAATACATAAAGTAGACATATGTTACAAATAATCAATTGGAGTGGTACACCCTTAAGCTTATTGCGTTTTAGAAATCATGTGGTGTTGTTACATTTAAAACGATTTAACCTTAAATCGAAAATTAATATTTTACGTTCAGATATCAGGAACTTCTTGACAAAAATATCAACGTCTGTATTTGCGTGCCATTCCAATTAGTAAGTAATTCCTTATAGGTCCGGCTAATGAAAGTAAGAGAAAACACCAAAACAGGAAGATATTACAAGCTCTGTACGGTAAAGTCCTGCAGGGCAGTAGTGCTAAGACTCGACCACCACCTGCTGAAGGTCCATAAACTTGGATCTGGGGACCTACAACATGCCTCAACAATATTTGTCTGGACAACTTCCGAAAAAAGTCTTTTCGAGTGCCGCTCTAAATTTGTTATTTTTAACCTCAAGGCCAATGTTAATTTGCTTTTTGTACTAACAATTATGTAGGAGCAGTTGCCACCTTCCAGCGAATCTGAAAATGACGATGAGGATGTAAGTATACAGCACATACAATATATTTCTCAAATCGCTGTTCGCGATTAATGCAAAACATCTAACAACAAGTTTTGATTGTTACAAAAGTCCCCCCCTACACACACACACACAATCACATATGCCGCTGTCAATGACGGAAGTATGAATTCAAAACCGGCATTACAAAGTGAGACATCCCTTAAATTATATGTCTTTGTACCTGTTCACATAGATATAAGCTAATATCTAACTTCAACATCTAAATTTTGACCGATCAGAGGCCTCTTTTTCGTACTCATGGCAACCAACCATTTTGAAAGAGATTGCGTTGTGTTAAGCATCGCACGATATTTAAATTTTGATGAATCAGTAGCCCCCGGTATGCCGCACATTTTTTCCGGAAGTTATTTTTTATGTCAACAGGAAGTTTGTCCAATATGTATTCATTGTACTTATAATTTTCGAGTGCCGCATGAGCTAAATTTGTTACTTTTAACCTCAAGGCCAAAGTTTATTTGCTTCTTGTACTAACAATTTTTTCTCATTCTAGTTTTTGCCCAAAATAATCGCTTGTTGTACTAGTATTTTTTTCGTTATTGTCCCAGCGTTCACCGGAAAAGGTGCTGACACCAAATATTTCAAAGGAGCCAACACCCGGTACTTCATCACACACTGAAGGCGACCATGTAAGTACAGTTATGTATCTTTCTTTTCTTGATTTCATTTTGCCACTTGTATTTTAGTCTATCGTCTGCCTGGTTGTTTGACTGCCAAGCCAACTCAAAAGTAAGGTCTTTTTTTACATATATGTTAATGTAGGAGCAGCTGCCACCTTTCAGCGAATCTGACAGTGAAGATGAGGATGTAAGTATACAGCACATACAATATATTTTTCAAATCGCTGTTCGCGATTAATGCAAAACATCTAATAATAAGTTTTGATTGTTACAAAAGCCCCCCCTCACACACACACAATCATATATGCTGCTGTCAATGACGGATGTATTAATTCGAAACCGGCACTATAATGTGATATACACCTTAAATTAGATGCCTTTGTACCTATTCACATAGATATATTTAACTTCGACCAATCAGACACCTCCAGTTCTTTACCGTTGTAATCAAGCTTCCCGAAACTGGCGCCATGATCTTTGCCATCCTTTAAAACGCCTAAATACTTATTCACATTCAAATCAGGCAACATCTAAATTTCGACCAATCAGAGGCCTCATTATCGTTATCATGGCAACCAAGCTTCATGGAAGTGATAGCATCGTGTTAAGCAAGTCTGTAAACTCCTGTATACCATTTTTTATCGGAAGTTATTTTTTATGTCAACAGGAATTGTGTCCATTATGTATCCATTGTACTAAGTTTCATTAAAATCCAACAACAGAAGAAAAGTTTTGACCAATCAGATCACCGCAAATGACGGCCATTTAGAGTTTTGAAAAATGAAACCCTATTTCACATTTAAAACATCCACTTAGTAACCTGTAAAATAAGCTTCGGTCCCGTGTTTTTTGAGAAAACCTCTGGACAATGTCGGGCTGAATAAAAAAATAAATGATAATAATAATTATAATAAAGAAACGGAGTTAAACCAATAAGTCCAAGACTCGGTGCGGGAAACCTGCCCTCTTGAGCCCATAACACACTCTGTGTACTGCAAAAATATAAACTTGAAAGTTTTTTTGCAAAATTTGCCTAAATAATCATTCCCCTTTTTTAGACAATTTTGACAAGGGCAAAAACATTCACATCTAGTGATCAAGAAGTCCTATCACGCCCAAAAAGCGATCTTTCCTACATTCGTCATTTTGGCTTCCATGTTGAATTTTACCTTATTATTAGTAGTCCGATTTGGGAGTCCCCATCACAATATTCATTGATATAAGGCAAAACACATTATGAATGAAAATATGAATGCAATTATTATCTTCAAAGGCTGGTATTAATATTACGCATTTTGAAATTAAGGAAATATCACTTATTCAGTTTGCTTTGGTTTTTACTACCAATGAAGTTGCATTCTAGCAGAAATGTGGAAAAATATGTCGATCTTCCACAAGGTTTCCAGTTTTCAAATCATCAGTTATCGAAGTCTTCACCAGCATCACTTGGGAGTCTTTGCCCTTCAATTGGAAAGTCTCTGTCCCCTCATTCTCACTGTCTGGCACAAAAAAAAAATCAGCAGTTTCGGATTTCCTTTCATCTTCAGATGGATCCCAAATAGGACTTAGCCGTCTATCTTTGCTGGGTTATTGATTATTATTAGACTCTTCGTCAGCCAGTGGCAATTGTAGTGCTGGCAAGTCCTCCTATCGGCCATTTTGTTACAGGCTAACACACCTGGGTAGTATATACTATGTATGTGAAGAAAACAAGGAGCTACTGCTACTGGCTGTGAGGCTGGCCATGTTTCCCCGTAAACCTGAGTCATTGTATGTCTCATCCCCATATCTCCGGTCAAGTGGACACAGTCGTTTAGATAACGTTCCTGTCGCATTTTTCTAATTTGTCCCTCGCATGCTTTATTTTCTGTTCTAGAGGTGAACGTTGGAGAGAGGCTCGTTGCTCACGCTGTCGATAGAACTTTTTTTATATTCACTAGAAAATATGCTCCACATAAATTATCAAGATATATCAAAGTCTAAAAAGACGACACAGAAACGTATAATACATACACTTAAGCAATTCATTAACAGTTGAAATCCCTATGAGGTTTTCTTAGATTGAACTTCGACACTACATCTGACCTCTTCTGATTCTTTTTGACAGAATTGCTCTTTCTAGGTTTAAATTCCTGAGCCGCAACCACCTAAGAACTCATTCGGAACGTCGCAATATTGCTCTTCCAGGGGATAATAGTATTCTGATCAATTGAGTGTTTCTTAATTGAAGTGAATCCATATTGGCCCAAAAACAAACCCAACGGGGATTTTTTCAAAAAACTGAAAATTGTATCATTTGAATCTCGTTGCTCAAGCTATCGATAGAACGTTTTTATATTCACTGGAAAATATGCTCCACCTTGATCTCCACATAAATTATCAAGATATATCAAAGTCTGAAAAGACGGCACAGAAACGTATAAAACATACACTAAAGCAATTCATTAACAGTTGAAATCCCTATGAGGTTTTCTTAGATTGAACTTCGACACTACATCTGACTTCTTCTAATTCTTTTTGACAGAATTGCTTTTTCTAGGTTCGAATTCCTGAGCCTCAACCACCTAAGAACTTATTCGGCATGTCGCAATATTGCTCTTCCAGGGGATAACAGTGTTCTGTTACAGTGCACAATAAATTAATGCCTATTTGCTTGTGATATGCTGGAAATAAGAAGAATGATGATGTAAAGCAATTAAAGGAAGTAATAATCTTATTAAAGTCATGGAAATAGACGCACAGAGAACAACGTGTAATAGGTTATGGGACTATTAGAAATAAGAAAGTAGGCATGAATACTATTGCTGTTGTCTATATCAATATATCCAGACAAATCAGTAACACAAGTTTATTAGGTTTAAAGCAACAAATGTCAGAACATAAATTGCAACAACATGATTTTTTTTAAAAAAAGTTTAATAACTGAAGACAAATAGCAACAGGTTTGCATAAAATTGATCTTCGTTTTTTTCTAAGAACATTGATTACAATCAAAGAATAAAATAATTTTTATAAATGACTTTACGACATTGATGCCATGGTTTTCACATCATCAGTTATCACAGTCTGCACTTTGTCCGACATGTCCGTCCTTGGATAAAAGAGCTCCCGGTGAAACCTTTTTTACAGTAACATTTTGTTAATCTGACTTTCAATTACTGTCCTCGTTCAAACCACTTTCTTCAGAACTAAGATCATGCTTGGTGTGTTGTTTATCGGCAAAAGTACTCTCGTACTCATCAACTGTCTTTGGAACTAAGATGGGCTGGTCAGACATACGAATATTTCCAATGAACTGAGATGGTGTTGATGAGTCTCTTTCACCATCTTGGCCTTCCTTGAAGATATCCCGTGAGAGAGTTTCCTGGAACAGTGTGAATTGGTCTTCTCGGACACTAGCCTCCTTCCCTTGTGAGACATTTCTGTCTGCTGGTAATTACCTAGTCCCTGTCCACTGTTGGAATGAAAACTAGAGCCACTACTGTTGCTACTTTGTGTTGGTTTGATGCCCGAGACATCAACTTTGTTGTCATTCTCTTCTGTTGTTGATTTTTCAACCCCTTTCGCTGGTTTTTCTACAGCTATCTCATTAACTTGATCCTCCGACTCACAGATCTCTTTATCAGCATCTCAGTCACTTGATCCTCTGTCTGTACCCTTTATTGGAATGGATATGCCTCTGGAAGAAGCTGGTCCCCTCATTCTCACTGTCTGGCATTATTATTTGAAAACACCATACCATCTCAGCGCTAAGGTACCTATAATCTGGTCATAAATAAAATACCGAAATAACACTTGAGCTAAATTGGTAACAATTATGCTAATTTGGTAACAAATTATATCTTTTTCTTTTTAAGATTTCCTGTATAATTGAAGTAAATATAAACATAAGATAAATATATTAATTAAAAACACCATACCATCTCAGCGGTAAACTATTTATTGTCTGGCCATTTGATATATTATTGAAACAACTCTTTTGCTAAATTGGTAACAAATGATTTCTTTGAAGATTTCCTGAGGAATTAAAGCAAGCATAAACATAACATGAATAACTATATTAATTGAAAACAAAATACCATCTCAGTGCTAAATTACTTAGCATCGGGACATTAATAAAATACCGAAATAACTCTTTTACTAAATTGGTAACACTTATGCTGAATAGGTAACACATGATTTATTCTAAGATTTCCTTTATTCTGTCCTCGCACTTAAGTTTGCAATAATAATACTAAAATATTAGCACTCATTGAGTGCCTGTAAGCGATCGTCATGCTTACTACATAAAAGTCGTAAGTGTTGATACGTATCAGGTAGGATGTCGAGGATGAACGGAGGACTTTCTCAAAATAATTCTAGGATTCTGCCACAATTGGACTATTTATTTCATAAATTGTCATGATTTTTCTGTAGTCGACAAGTTTCGGATTAGAAATAGCTGCAGGAAGGTCCATCCTCAGGGATAGAGGTCCGTCATTAAATGTCAAAATATAAATTGCAAAATAATTAAAAGATAAAATGAGTTTAATAAATGAAGACAGATCACATATAGAACTTTTTATTGCTTACGATAACTTGAGCCTTTTTCAGCAAACCAAGACCAAACTTCACACAATACTTTTTTCACATTTTTTTACTTTATTTATTGAGCAGACCATTTTCTCTTTTTTCAAGTTTTCCATGCATAACTGATATATAAACGACGGTTCAGAAATAAAGGAGTTCTGTTTTTTCAAATGAGTGCTGTTGTGCATTTGTGTTAAAAATATGTGACATTTGTTTCCTAATCCGAAGACTTGAGGAAAATCAAAGATGCGTCGCATACCTATAAAAAATCGCCTGTGAGTTACGATTTTACATATATACATACATATTTACACGTGTATATGTGTAAGTTCTATACCTTATATTTCCATTTTAGTCCGGGTACCTACGTCAAGAGGGTTCGGAGGACAGCTTCATTACAGAAGATGTTGAGGGAAAAGAGGTTATTACATATAAACTTACTAATTCCATTGTTATCGCACGAATATCAAAATTTTAATGATCGCTTTCTGAAAATAAATAAAGTCAATTGTCGCAAAAATGGATACACCATTTCTATTAAAAAAGAAGTTTAAGAAATATTTTGTTAATAAATCATGGTTTGATAAGATGATAAAACTAGAAGGCGCGATGAAAGATCTTGCCCCTTGTGATAGTAGAACATGCATTTCACGTACTGACTCTGATGGTTAAACGTTTTAGCATGCAGCTGCATATACTGGTTCATTCGTTTTACAGGCTAATGCCATGGAAGGATGGAGGGACTCCGAGTTAATCCGTCATTTCAATGGATGGCTAAGGGGACCAGAAAGGTTGAAAAATGAAAAAGCTGCGGAACAGCATTGCTACCAAATTTACCAAGTCATCAAATACTTGGACCCTAAGCTACGGGTCTCCTCCTTCCTCCATTGGAAGGATCTGCGCAATTGGTTTATGGAGGCAATAAACAGGTACAAACCGGGGACTGTGTGTTCATATTTAACTTCCATTAGGGAGTTTATTAACTTTATAACTACCGAACTAGAACAGGAACCGGAAGATGAAAGAAAGATCTTTGAAGTCAGCCAAGCCATCAAAAGATGGAACTCGATCCTGGGAAAAAGTAAGAAGAAGCGGCGGGTGGAGGTCTCTGCAACAGGGGAACATAACAGCATATCTCCAATCGACATCAGCACATGCCTTCAGTCAGATGTCGCCAAAAGGGCAAGGCATTTATTGGAAACATTCAGTCAAGGAGACCAGCTTTCAAGGTCGGATTATTGCTTGGTTAGAAACTATCTTATTTTTGTTCTGATTGCTAGGAACGCTCAGCGGTCGGGAGCGGTGGCCAATCTTAGGATCAAGATGCTCAAGACGGCAGACAAAAGAGGAAGTGACTATATATTAACTGTGCCGGAACACAAAACCGGATACTCCGCGCCGGTGTACTTAGTCACCTCTACATCAACATTCCGAAGTCTCCATGTTTATCTTAGCATGCGACAGTCTTTGCCAGATTTTGAAGAAGATATAGCAGATCCAGATGAAGGATATGTTTTCATTTCATGGCCTTCCAGAACAGGTGTTCCGCCCATTCCCATGTCCGCTAGCCGGGTAAACCGGTCAATAAATGACTTCTGGAATGATGCGGGTTTATCATCAAATCTCTCTGCTACTAAACTTAGGAAGTCGACTGTGACAAATGTGAGGGATGCGGACCCGAATCTAAGAGAAAAACTATCTGCACACATGAGCCACTCAGCGCGAACGGCTGACACATATTATCTAACACACAGCAGATATGAGGACAGTGTGAATGTGTCACAAAAGATAGCTACCGTGATGCGGGTGGAACCACAGAATACAGGTGAATGTGAACTGTTTGCATAAGCATATCATACTACATATAAACATTTTCAAAGGATTATTTTGGCAAAGAAATGTAATTTTAAGACTGAGGTTAATTTTTAAGGTCTACAATGTCTGAATCTGAAAAGGTGTCGATGAGAGAAAATATATGCACTTTAATTACATTGTATTTCCTTTTATAGTTCCAGTTCCATTGGACGACCTTGACATTGGGGCAGAGGAGGTCGTTAGCCAGGAAGTTGAGGATGTCCCTGATGTCCCTGGGAAAAGTAAGGAAGTGGACAAGGAAGTGGAGGGTCTTCATATGCAGAATGATAACACCCCGAAGGGAGGCCGGAGGGCTTTCTCAAGGTCTCAACAAGATACTATTATTGAGACATTTCATGAATTTATATCAAATCCAGATAAAAAATTGAACCAAATGATCGTACAGCAGGTTCTGTCAAAAACAACAGAAGGGAAACGGCTTCTGAATATATTCACTCTAAAGCAACTGGTGGATAGGGTGCGTACTGCAAGGAGAGCGGTTGCGAAGAAGTAAAAAAAATAGTGCAAAAATTACAATTTAACTACGTTACAATTTTCATCATTTGATGTTCCGAGAAAACCCTTTATTTTACTCGATTGTGTAGTGTTTTTCTTAATTTCTTTTTTTTTTCTTTTTTTTTTTTTTTTTTTTTTTTTTTTTTTTTTTTTTTTTTTTTTTTTTTTTTTTTTTTTTTTTTTTGGGTTTTTTTTTATTATTTTTTTTTTTCCTAATTTGATGAAAAGTTACTAATTAATGAAAATACATAAAAAGAACGAGAATGTACACATTAATAAAGAACATATTGCACGTATGTATCAAAACCTTAATGAAAACGAAGAATGTATGAATTGGAAATATACATTTATTATATTAAGAAATAATGACAATGTATGTATGTATGAAAAATGAAAAAACAACAAAAGCAAGGTGAAACAACTGATATAGACAGTGTGCGAGCTACACGAAAATTGTACGAGAAAACCCTTTATTTTACATGATTGTGTAGGTTTTTTCATAACTTTCATAACACGTACGCATGAAAATGTGTAAGAATGTATGAGTCAAAAATATATATGCGATATTTTAAAAAAAAATGTATCATAATGCATAGTTAAGAAAGGTTAATCAATCGGTGAACAAGTGCGAAGTCAAAAAACTGCGAAAAACTCTGTCCTTTACAGAAGTCTTGTTTAGCACGGAGATTGCTAAAATAAATGATATTAATAGAATAATTTTGTATGTTGTTGATTATTTTCTTTCGTTGAGTAATGATCTTTTTTAACATAAAGAGTTATACAAGAAACTGGGAATCCATTACATTTGGACGGAGGGATTGTCGATATTACAAAATAGTCCACATACTCGACTTTTTCTTAGATTATATATTAAGGTCGAAAAGGTGCAAGAGCATGGAAAATACAATTTGGAACTATAAAAAAAACAACAACAAAACAAATACCAACATTCCAAGTAATATCACGTTCCCAAATGAGAACAAGGTAACAGGTATAATTACAGGCACAGAACACATCTAATTTCAAATAGAAAATAGAATGATATCAACTTGTTGACCGTAAAACTAGAAAACATTCATCAGGACTTCGTTCAATATGATACAACATCGTCTTCTTCTCGAAAACTGAATTTCAACGTTTGCCAATTCTTAATATCCACACTATATCTTCTACATTATATCTTTCTAAATCGTTTTTGAGAAGTAATAAAGAGGACAGCCAAAACAAAGAACAATCATCTTCGAGAGGGAGACTAAGAGCAACCTTATGCGAAATTTATACAAGAAATTTGATAAGGTGAAAAAGTTTATCAGGCTCAATAATGTATTTTTTCCATGTTTTTAAGTGTTCCGTCAGCGTTGTGCAAAATCAAATATTTTTAAAGATAGCTATTTTGAAAAGCTGGTCGATAACAAAGAAGATTTGCTGCGAAATATTGTCGAATTTGAAGATAAGATACTCAAAATTGAGAAAGTTATTCAAAGGGCAATGAAAACGGTGAGGTTTGGACCCAAGGTTGCGTCCGTATTACAGACTCTGAAGCGTTTAACGATCCTACAAACGCAATAAAAACGCAAAAGGCTTTGAAAAAAAAGCAAACGCAAACGATTATCAATGCAAACGCGAAATGCTGAAAATCAAGTGATAAAATGTTTGTGAATGACTTCAGAAGAGATTTGTGCATACCATTAAAAAAAAATTAAAATTGTTTTTCTTGAGATAACTTTTAAAATCAGGATATAACTTCCACCGCAATAAAGTTACTAGGGAAAAAAGCGAAAGCGAAACAAGTGGCAAACTGTAGAACTGACTTAAACTTCAACTTAAATAGTCAGAATTGTACAAATTTTCCATATGTCATTCAATAAACACCATTGTTTATATTGGAAGCTTTCCTGAAGAATCCGATAATTTTTATGCGCTCTATTGCCCTTTCCACGTGGATTCTCAGTCGAGCTATGCGCCTTGTTGTGGTTTCCTGTTCAACGGACATCTGCTGAACACCTCTTAACACAGGTGGATGGTCAACTCTGACTCTGAGATTATCCAGCAACGGTTGGATTTCAAACCCCTTATCTGCCATCACATGATCTCCAGGTTCCAGCAAATTCAATAATCCACAATCTTTGGTAATATCAAAGTCACTTGCAGATCCAGCATACAAATCCGACACAAATGTCACTGGTCCGTGGGGAGCTATAGCTACTAGTGCTTTTGCCGTGTGGTGGTTTTTATATGAACTGAACAAAACAGTTTGCAAAACCAAATTTGATGAGGGTTGCTGCAGGAATATTTCTGTGCAATCCACGATACATCTAGTATTTCCATAGTTCAAGTCTTTGAAAGTTTGAGGCATGTTTTTGTTGATGGTTTCTTTTGGAGCCCATATATTCAATGTTGTGAGAACATGTCCCATGTGTTTTATCCATTTACTAAAAATCACACTGACACATGATTGTGAAATGTTGAATCTATGGGCTAGGTCTTGTTCTCTGTATCCCTGACGAAGGCAACACAAAACCAAAAATAGTTGCTCCTGGACACTTAAATTTGGGTCTCTTCCCCTGTTCCTGTTAACATATGTACTGTCTGTCTCTTTTTGCTGGTAATAAAATGAGTTAATCTTGTGCTTTTCTGGGAGTAGGAAATCACAAAGTGCCAAACATGTAAGGTAATCTGGCAAACCAGTGTAAAACTGTATGTCACATGGCGAGTATTTGAATCTCTCTACTCCGAAAATGGGCACTTTCTTGATTTCTTCCAACCTACTGGCAAGCTCTGAACGCTGTCTTCTTTCTTGGTCCAATAAGTCCTTTAAGTGTGGACAAAGCATCTTGTGGATTCTGGTTCTGTGAGTTTACATGTACACCATGTCTTTGTACCTGCAAGGATATAAAGCCATTTCATTGTAACATGGATGTAATACATGTACATTTACTGTTCAATTTTTTGATGCATGTATATGTATCTATGCAACAGCAAAACAATGATGCATCATAGGTCACCCATGCATCCTGGAATGAATTCATGTGTGCTTTAAATTCTTTGTATGTCGAATTTACTTAACAGTGCCGGTACACTGAGCATAAATTATAAAATCCCACATAAGTCACACAGTTACAACTTAGTTCAATGAATTTACACTTGAAGTTGAACTGCAGCTGCTGAATGTGCACATATTGAAAAACAATTTAAATGAAATGTCAAATCATGTACATTTTACATCTCTGAACATGAATGACAGGCTTTTTTACACCAAATTTGTCTGTAAAGCCATGATTTTTATTTTTTTTTTTTTTTTATACTCACTCCGTCTGGTTCACTCTTGGTTTTCTCATGAAGAATTTTCAATTTCTTGGACAAAGGTGGTGAACTGACATTTGGGTGTGATTCTGGGGACAGCAGTTCGTTGTAAATGTCTCTAACAGCTGGTGACATATCATTAACTTCTTTCTTTTTCTATCTTCCATCTCTCTCACCTGGAATAAAAATGAGACAAAAATTAGAAATCGTTTCCTACTTACATGTACATACACTGATAAAACAGCAAGGTATTCATCAGCATATTGTAAACATTCTGAATATAAACACCTCCATGGGGCCAAGGCTTAATATTTTTCAGCTTTTGTTTTTTTTACACATAACATAGTAATTATTTACAGTACTTGCTGCATTACCTAGAGCATATTGATATACCGTAAATATTCGTGTATAGTGCACACTTTTTTAAGCTGAAACTGTCGTGTCAAAAAGGGGGTGCGCACTATACGCAGGTACATGCCATTCCTGGGGTTATCATTCCCGAGTTCTGCATCCGCCATATTGGATTACCTCCCTTCACATAGTTATATGTAAAAGTCGTCGGTCTTATATGATAGTTTGGAGATAAAAACAACAAAAAAATAAAATAAAATAAATTTCGAATGTTTTAATCATCTGCCATTCACGCTAGCATTACGGTGAATCTAATTTTTTTTCGTTTCCCGTCGGTCTTACTATTGGTCGGGGCTATAGTAGTGTCTGAATTTCTGCCTCATTTTGATGATGTATCTGTGGAATTCAATGAATCCGGAAGTTTTTAGGCGATTGTCGTTATGTTCATAAATCAGACAGCCCATCCCACCGATGCCCAAAGTTGGTGACCCCATGACCTCTTGATCTGCATGGCCCGCACGCGCAGTTCTGTTGTACTGGCAGCGATGCCGGGATATCGGCGATCGCATACAAAGTTGAACAGCTCTCTCTCTCCATCTCTGGGTGTTTCGCTGTCGAACCTATGTTAGCCCTTCTGGTCAGTGGTTGGGACTTTAGACTGTCTTTTCTTTCTTCCGTGCCTTGATATTTCACTCTGGAATGTCGAAGTGGCGACCGGCGGCACGAAACTCCAGTCTCTCGGCGTAGTCAAATGGCGTTCGCAGTTTCCCCATGTCGAAGTCAGTGTAAACAATCTATCATTAAATACCTTCGGATACCGCGGTGGGCACAGATACCATGAAAGATCATGCCTATACTGAACAAACCACCTGGTAGGATTGAAAATGTTCAGACAGTTAAAACAACATCGTTTTCTGACCAATAGCACGCGTTCAGCCCAAGCCGGGTGTCATCAGTCTCCTCATACTCAACGTGTTAACTGCCATTAACCGTTAATTATACAATCAGCCAAGCCTTTCATGCTTGTTAGGTCACCTGGGTAAATTTGTTTACTTAAGGTAATTACATGTGTTAGGGTCACGCTCATTGTGGTTTCCTAATTATCAATGGATCAGACCACATCAAATGTTTCGTCGCAGTGACCAGTCAATTCATTTTTCTGTAGATTTTTTTTTTTAAATCTGATCTCCAAAAAGTACCTGCGCACTATACGCGAGTGCGCACTAGGACTGCAACGATATACCGTCCCACGGTATATCGTCAAAAAAAGTCACGGTTCGGTTCATGATACGGGGCATATCCGTACGATACGGCGTACGGTACGGGTTTTTATTTTTTGATACGCCGATCAAGGGAGGTTACTCTTACTGACTGTAAAGTTGTTAACACAATGGCGACCGATCTCAAATCTCCACCGGCGACTTTCAAATCCAAAATATGGAAGCATTTTGGATTTAGACAGGAAGATAAAGATGGTAAGGTAGTAACAGAGTTTACAACTTGTCGCCACTGCGATATGAATGTATCTTATAAATGTGGGAACACAACAAATATGGCGACGCACTTGAAACGCCATCACAAGGATATCTACGAAAGTCTTTCTCATGAGTTATCACGAAAGAAAGAGAAAACAACAACACAGGAATCGAGTAACACTAGCTGTACTACTGGTCAACTACGCCTTCAAGATGTATTACACAAAAGAATGACATTTTCTTCACCAAGGGCCGTGGCGATAACAAAGTCCATCGGACAATTCATTGCAGTAGACATGAGACCTTTTAGCGTTGTTGAAACTTCGGGATTTAAGCACATGATAAATACACTAGAACCAAAATATTCCATCCCATCGAGAGCCCATTTCAGCGAAAAAATCATTCCTGAAATATATAGTGAAACTGTCAATAGAGTAAAGAATGAACTTAGTCAGGCTGACTTTATCGCTTTGACCACAGATGGATGGACATCTAAGGCCACACAGAGTTACAACACTGTAACAGCTCATTTTATTGATAATGACTGGAATTTGAAATGTTATGTGCTGCAGACAAGGCCGTTATTTGAGTCTCATACAGCTGAAAACTTGGCAGATGTGTTACAGGAAACTGTGAAGGAGTGGAAATTAAAAAGGACAGTAAAAGTTGGAGAAGTTCTTTCAGACAAAAGGATTGCTGTTACCACAGACAATGCTTCAAATATTGTTAAAGGTGTAAATCTAGCTGGTTTTGAACCACACATTAGATGTTTCGCCCACTGCTTAAATTTGGCAGCCCATAAAGCTATGCAGATAAGCTCTGTTTCTCGACTTTTGGGTAGAATGAGACGAATAGTCACATTTTTCCACTCAAGTTCCACAGCTACAAAGAAACTTAAAGATAAACAGAAAGCATTGAACCTTCCAGCAAAAAGACTTGTCCAAGATGTGAAGACCAGATGGAATTCCAGTTTTGATATGATGAGTACTTTTCTGGAACAGCAGCCAGCTGTATATGCAACATTAACGGAGAAAGACATTAAAAAGAACCTTAAAGAAGTTGTAACCCTATCTGACACGGACATTTCTCTAGCTGAGGAGTTGGTAGATGTGTTGAAGCCCTTGAAAACCATAACCACCATCATGTGTGAGGAAAAATCACCCACTATATCTCTAGTTCACCTGATGAAGGAACGACTGCTAAGGCAACTGAGAGAAAATGAGTCTGATTCAGGTCTTGCTGCCCAGGTAAAAACAGAAATACGTAATGACATCGAGTCAAGATATTTGATCCAGACATCATCAGATGGCTTGAGATGTGCTGTGCCCTGGATCCCAGATTCAAGACCCTGCCCTATCACGACCAGGTCGAAGCCAATCGAGTCTATGGCAATCTTGTAGACATGATGACAGAATCAGAAGAAGAGGTATTTTTGCATGATTTAATAGTTGAATATCTGTTGAATTTAGCAAATTAAACTTAAAATAGTTCTTTATGGTATTTTAGAGGTTTGTCAAAAGTCTAAACTATTGTTTATAATTTTATACTTGTAACTCTGCTTGTAAGTTTTGTATACATGTATTACAGTATTAGGTAATTAAAAAGTATTTTCATAATGATACATACAGATACAATGATTATAGCAAACATTCTATTCACGGGAATATTTTAATAACCTCTAATCTGCCTTTGAGACATTAATTTATTATGACCTACTGTTAACATTATATCAAAACGTTTTATTTAACATTGTTAAGGTTCAAGTTTCATTTTGTCACTTTGATTCTTAAAATTTTATTTGCTTTATGTCTTTGACAAAGACATAAAGCAAATAAAATTCTTTGCCCTTTCTCCTTTATCATCCTTTATTGATCTGTTTATATCCTCTTGGTTGTGTTGTGTTAATTTTTTCAGTTTTCTGCTTATTCTGATGTTTAACAGTCATACAGTGACTATTTATCGTTGGACAAAAAAAAACCCAAACATCCAAAACATAGACATAACTCATCTTAAAGGTAGGTTGAACATATTTGGAGTTACATGTACGTTACTGATTATTGATTTATAAATATAATAATAATATACAACATGTACAATGTATGTGTCAAATTGTCAATATAGAATTCATCATTTTCAAGGAAATGTTTTTATAAACACTAAAAAGGTAATGAATTTAAATGATTAATAAATAGAAGCAACTTTTTAAAATTGTTTAAACAATTACAATTCCATTGTGAAATTCTTAATTTCATACATTTCTGTCATTTCATGATTTCAGTTTCACTGTATTTTTAATTATTTACCATAAATTCACATGAAGTTTAGTTTAAATCTGACATAATGTTTGCTCATAATTATTGAATAATCAATATCTAATTAATCTATCCATACTATATCGAGTTAAGTAATATATAAAATAAATATTTCTTTTATTAAAAACACAATTAAGGTTATCAGTAATCCCATGTCTGGCATTTTCTGAGTGTTTAGAATTTGTTGAACTAATATTGTATTCTAATTAATTTGTTAGGTTCGAGTGAAAATGGAGCCAGACCAGAGTCCATCCACATCAGATGATGCCATGAAAGCTGACAGGATTAGCAATACAAAAGGTTAAAATAAAATTTAATAAATTTGGTCATAATTTTATTGTTCATTTGCACACTCATCTTAGTGACCTTACCAAATAAAACTTTTTCATTGACCCAAAATAGTTCAGTATTACCCCTGCAAAACACTGTAAGTCTATAACACTAATATAATAATACACATTTAAAGTTTATAACTTTACATGTAAATACCTATAAATTGCTTAAATGTTAATTGTTTATTTTAATTTTTTACATGTATGTTTATAGCTTTTCAATTCTTTTTCAGGTTCTCCTGATTCAGATGAATCAGTTGAATCTAGTCCTAAAAGGAAAAAGCTGAAGTCTGCCATGGAAGATCTGTTTGGGGATATAATGGTTGTAAATGTTGAACCTGGGAAGCCAATTAGAACCAGGGCTGAGAATGAGATCCATAAATACAGAGCCTCACAAGGAATCCAACTTAAGGACAACCCACTGGCATGGTGGAGAGAGAATCAGGATAATTATCCTATTCTCTCCAGACTTGCCAGATCATATCTGGCAATTCAGGGTACCTCTGTACCCAGTGAACGTGTCTTCTCAACTGCAGGAGACATAGTGTCTGCGCAGCGTGCTGCCCTTTCACCTGAAAATGTGGACATATTGATCTTTTTAAAAAAGAACTTACAATTTTAATTTGAACCAATATGTGTTAATTGTTGTAGTTTGATAAAGTTTGAAAGGTTAACATTGTTTATATTTTGTTTTAATTCAGGTATCATTACTTTGTTTATTGCATTCTAAGTTGAAACACCGTATGGCGATACGTATTGTATCGTGGCCCCTGTATTGCGATACGTATTGTATCGTGAGGTACCCGTATCGTTACACCCCTAGTGCGCACTATACGTGAATATTTACGGTATATATAAATATAAATTATGTACAATGAACTTACAATGTCTGGTTTATTTCTTGACCGCTCCCTTAGCACTTCAACCTTTTTTACCAGAGGAACAGAATAGACATGGACAGGTGATCCTGGTGTTGGTTGGTTTTCAGCTTATCTTATATCTGGTGACATGGTATCAACATGGTCATCCTTAACCTGAAAAAAATTAATAGTAATACATATAGATCTAGTTGCAAAAATAAATAAATATTGCATAATAGGAAAAGAATTTCATCTTGTTTCCTGCCTCATTTTAACCCCTCCCCCACTTTAAGTTTTTATGTCACTAATTAACACACTGACACCAGCTGTCTAGTGATTTCTCAAAAATCCTTATCTTAATTTCACATATGATTATTGCAAATCCACTTGCCCAACAACCTTGGCAAGCTGTTTATAAACAAATCAACTCCCAAAACTACATGTACATGTAGCTCCATCTCTTGTCATTGTAACCAGGAGCCATCCTAGAGCTATGTGTGTGCCCATTTGTTACCAAGATAGATTTAGCATTGCATGCACATATACATACTTTTATTTCAGTTTTTAATTTTACTAAAAGTCTAACAAAATTAAAAGCACAAAATAAAAATGACATTTGGCTAATGAAATAATTACATAAATATGAATTAAATGTTTTTCCAGAATATTTTTTTTTCCAGGATAATTTTTTACCCTACTTACTGTACTGTACCTACCCTATTTTTAATTTGTCAAATTAAAGGAGGCAGGGAACAAAACAAATGGGCCTTATACTACAAAACACATGCTATGCAACATTTATCTCTTTATCAAAAAGAAAGTTTAAACTTATAAAACTCAAATATATGTAAAATGCATATGAAACCAACTGCTGTCCCATGGCCAGAACATGAACTGATCAGCTTTTGGCATGCATATGATGGGGCTACATGTACACGTGAATGACCTCGTAAAGTTGGCATAAAACATAGGAGCCCCACATTATCCCTAAACTTGAAATCAAACAGATCTAGAGTCTACTGCCAATTTCAGAAAACAAATTTATTAGAAATTTACCAAAACCGGTGTGTTAATATGATGATGATGAATGATGATGATGACGACTCGTATGTGTGAATGTTAGTATAAGTGTCATGTCTTGTTAATTTTTTGAAATATAGATTCTAGATATACTGTGCTAAAATTTGACCCTTCTGTCACAAACCTGACCCATTTACTGGAGAAAAATGGTACAAAATGCAGGATGGACAACAATTTGTGAAATTCAAGCAGCAGCAGTTTGTTTAGGTCTAGATATAATGTTTGGTTGAAGGGACAGTAACTTCAGGTGAAAAAAAAACCAGTTAATCATCTTCAACTTAACTTTTTTTCCATGGACCACAGCTATGCCACTGATCACTGCTACCATGGAGCATCTAACATAATAAACTATACAGCAAATGTGATAACATACATTATGGTATTAATATATATGTATAATATACATGCTGTGAAAGTACCGGTAACTCTACCTACAGGATGGACTCCATTGTCCCACAACACTGTGTAACCCGGTTGTACTGGGGTCTATTAAAGGATGACTAGAACAACCGGGTCGGGTTCGTTTATTTAATACAGATAGTCATAGTTGAAGGTACATCACCAATACATAAATTCCTACCTAACACAATTTACACAAAAAAACTTTCCCTCCAAAAATACAGGTAGATTACATGACCATACCTATACATAGAACATATACAACACTGATACTCAGGTAAGTGAAGGTCACGGGTTCGGACCCCAGTCTGGCTGTGCATTTGTAACACTCCTGCTTCATTTGGTGCGGTGACCAAACCTTGTTTCAAGCAGTAGGTGAGTGCTTAACAAGGGGATACCCGAACCTGGATTGCTAGATGTAATGTCTTCGGGGGCGAAAACTTAAAATAAGGAGAGAGGAGTGTAGCGGTACTGGAGCGGGTCAATCGTCCGCGACCATTTAATAGGTATTATAACCTACTCAGTAGGTAGAGCATCCGTCTAGAGTTCGGAAAGGTCCCGGGTTCGAACCCCGGCCTGGCCGTGCATTTTCCCTCTCCTGTTACACACTAATAAATTCATAAATATATGCATAGACCCTAATTGCATAACTTTACAATAGACAACTTTACCTACACGAACACTAATTATATAAAAGAAGTCAAATAATTAAAAGACCACAGTTATTATATGCTATATCAATACAATATTTTATCTGAGAAATTACATTATTGAATGAGGTGAAATCGTTCACCTGGCCACAACTGGACTGACGAAAGATCTTGGATACACGTGTAAAATCAGGTAAAAAATATTTTCCCTTTTCTAGGCCTAAATCAATGTTTATGATATCAAATAAATTCTTGATCGGGGATGGCAAAAAATGCAGTGTGACAACTGACATAAAACTGGGCTAGCTTCGCTCTTTCCAGGCCGTGCCTGACTCATATTATATTGAATGTATGTTTGATAGTGAAATATAATGATATAAATTAAGACCATTTTTAACTGAAGTACCGAAACGTCCAGGTACCGAAACGTCCAGGTACCGAAACGACCAGGCACCATTTTGTATCTCCGCCATTTTGTAGGCTACCTGTCATAATTTTACCATGGCAATTTTACGGTGAGATAACTCGAAATTAAATTTTCTTTTTAATACCAATGTAGTTACCCTTGTAATTATCAGAATATACAAACTTGAAAACGAGTTAAATATTATTTTTATTGCAGAATAGAAACAAAATATAAAATAATAAACTTCATGGAACTTTATTTAGTCAACTACAGACCAAGCAAATACTTTTGTGTACAAGATACATAAGATACAGTCTAATATGTGTTCGTGCTTAGTCGTAGTTTACAGATCAGTTTTGCACCGAGAGATCACTCTGTCAGCGAGTGCACTGCTACGATAAAAATAGCCTGTAAACTTTACTACCCGAGTCACAAATGCGATCAGAATAATGTTGACGACTTAATACAAAAGGCATTTAAATTTAAATAGACATGGCCTTACCTTACTTTGATTCCAAGAATATAACATCAAATATGGTGCATGTTGTTCCCGCACTCTTCATACATGTGTGTAAGTTGTACTTCCGCTGAAAAGTAGAACGCCTACCTGAATTATGTCGTTAAAGTGTAAAATAGCCCAATGTACATTTGTCTGCAGCTATGTGCCGTGTAGGAAACGTAAATCATGATAATGACCGGCTATAACATTTTCATGGTAAATTGTTAAGAAATATATATTTTACGACAGAGGTGGGCAAAGGTTAACACACTTATTGATATAGTTGTTGCTATTCATTGCATACATTTTGGGGTTGACAAGTCACTTTTAAATTCAGCTGAGAAGCACATGATTAGCTCCAAGTATATCCATATATATGTAACACAATGAAAATGATGAGATCTGAAAATATTTATCCCGCGTAGGACCTCACACAAAAAGTCATCTTAAATCTTATTCCACGATTGTCAAAATGACGAAAACTTAGGGTGACAACAAAATGTCCCCCTAAGTGATTTTTCGGACATATAAATATCTAAAAATCGCATATTTTTCGAAAAAGCAATGTTTTTTCATGGTTGGTGACTTTTTGCTTTTATTCAAATCGATTTGATGTTAAAACAATGACGGATTATCAATGTCCACCTAAATGATGTATTTATATGGTGTCCCCCTAATGTGACTTTCACGAGAATATATATATATATATGTGTGTGTGTGTGTGTGTGTGTGTATATGGTTATTTTCACATTTTATGTTTTCAGCCGATAACAATGTGAGCCGATTCGAATTCGATAACTATTTCACATCGGTAAGTTGCAGCTGAACTTCCTGAGATACAGCATAGTTACTCAACTCCTAACCATATGAACAATACGGTTTATGTGTTCACACTGAACGGAAGCTATGCTTCTGAATATTATGTGTTGTTATTTGAGGAATGTGTTAAATACCTGATACGATTCGTCAAATTTAAACTTACGTGACATTTCTCTAACGTAAAAGTGTTGTCGGCAATTACAAAAATGCAATAATTCAATAACATACGTAGTGTATTGATCGTACACATGATAGAAGGACCATCTTAAATAATTTCATTGCCAAATTGAAACGTCTTCGGTAAATTCTGGGAAATGAGACAAAATATTAACATGAACACGTGAAGTGGTATTAAAGAAAGGAATTACCTATCTATCTGTAGCCACAAAAGGAGATATAGACGATTTCCCATATGTTTTGGTTTATATCATGATGCATCATTCTACATCTAAGAATCAGACATCGAGAACAAGTCTACAATATTCATTATAAAAACGTCCGTCTGTACAAACTATCTAGTGATAGAACATCTGTTTAGAGATAACAGTACAAAGTTTGATAATTCGTATACGTACGACATGTATTTTATCTTAGTATACCATAACTGTTACATGCCTTAATATATTTAATTTACAGTTAGTTGAGTTGGCAATAAAGAATCACGGATATTTACTTGGATAACAGGCTTGTATACGTTTCTGTAAGTATAAAATCAATTTCGAAATGAGGGAATATGTAGATATGTATTCTTCATAGATTGTCAAGTATATTTCTAGAATGAAGTTGGTTTAGCAGGTTACTTATCGCTCCTTGTGGGAGTTTCCTGTTAGTCGAGGGGTAGAGTGTCCGGCGAGAGATCGAAGGGTTGTTAGTTCGAACCCCACCATGGGTAGGGCATATTTTGTCGTTGATCACTCCAATGAGAACAGCTATCGGACATTATGGTGCTTCCTTGGAGTTATCGGACTTGGCTGGTTGTTGAAGACTTTGTGAAGGAGAAAGTATTGTAGAAGATGAGGTTACAGGTCGCCTTACTAGCTTCGCCTAGTGGGTGTTTCTCGTTAGTCAAGCGTAGAGCGTTCAGCGAGAGGCAGAAGGGTCGCTAGCTCGAATTCAATCGGGGCAGGATGTTTTATGTAAATATTAAACACATAACACAATGCCATCATTATATATATAAGCAGTTGCAATTATTGATAGGGTTCAAAATGCTCAGGGTGTTGTAAAATTAACTTTGGTATGTTGCGTCTTGACGTGCCGCGGTTTCTTATCCAAAGATCAAACAAAGTTCAGAAATGCAATGCAATTTCTCGAGATAACAACTCCGCAGAAGTATATCAATAGAAGGAAAAGGATAAGATAAGAAGAATGTAGATGTACAACCTTCCAAGTATTGCTTAAATATATGTATCAACACTTCTTTGATTGTCTTGTCATTTGGAACATTTTCTCTTACAGATGACTTGCCTTGAGACGTTTGTCAGCTCCTACTGATGTGTTGACACTATTAAACGTATAATGAGATTTCCTGTTGAGTTGCTTCTTATTTTATTAACTACAAAGCAAAACAAATAAATTAAAAATGTTGAATGTAAAAAGGGTTTACACGTCGACACTCTTTCTGTCCTGCTCTCAATTAAACATTAAGAATCAACATTAAGATATATGTTCTTGAAATCAAAATCTTAGATAGAATATAAATAAAGACATAAGCCTTGGGAATTTCCAAAATTTGACCAAAAGTATGTGGTCAGTCCGCACCACGCGAGCATCAAGTTCAGTGGAAAACCAGACCAAGGAAACAAGTTCAACTTCACAAATTCCAAGATTCAATAACAGTGTAAACCATTGAATTATTTTTTTAACCTGGATCAGCGCTCATAGTTTAACAACTTCTTTATACTAAATCTTCCCGGGAATAGCAACTCTGATAACAAGCTTATTCCGAGTTGAATTTCACACTTTCAGATGTCATTATTACACATTAGTATAAGCTTGTTAATTTTGAAGTTATGGACACAGGCGCCGCCATGTTGCCATCTAACGAAACAAACTGCAACTCTTTAGAAAATTAGAGTGACCAAGTGCCGTCTCGAAGTCAATGATATCGGGAGAGTCATGTGCGAGCTGCGATAAATGTTATTACCACACCTTAGTGAGGAGGAATCTGCTCAAGTATAAATTGCTCCCGTCATTCCTTTATAATGAAATATTACCCACATGGAAAATACCTATTCCCCTTTAAAGAAATATTCTAGACCTCCCTTCACGGTATTTAGAATATATTGTCGAAGTGCCCTGTCTCACTTATATTTTGGTATTTGATGTAATTACTCCGAGTTCCTTGAGCAATAGTTGTGAAATATTTTCTTGACTCCAGGTAAAGAGTTATATACACGAACCGAAAAAATAATTTCAAATGATACTTGCAAACCTTGCTATATGCATATAAGTTATCACCTCACAATGCATGGACAGCAATTTGGGCACTCTCTTTCTAACCGATTAATGCATAATTCTTGCCATAATATGCTTGTTCCCGCCCTTTCCAGGTCAAGGTCAGGACCTCCTAGCCCAATTGTGCGGCAACTGATGCATGATTCATTAATATTATTATAGAAAATCCACCAAAACACGCTCCAAGTCATGAAATGTCTTCATCACTATATCAGGAAAGATAACATGTCACCAGTTCTAATCACAGAATCTGAGAACGTGATTAATGGGGTGCAATTGTCACTTCCAACAACCTACCTCTTTCATAGTTTCAGCTGAATAGCCGATTTTAAGAGCTGCTCGGATGCAGATCCAATACAAAAGGTGAAATGTATCTGGACTTCACCATCCAAGAACTTTTTCGAGTAAAGCAGATAATTGGTATTTTGTCAGAGGTGCTCCTAGCCTGAAAATGCTTCCATGAATTGCACAGGACATGGTTTCTATTTATTTATCTTAAATGGAATTTTTGTTATCCGACCTGATTGATCAGTTTTGGAAAATTTCAGAGTCACAAGCGTATGTTTAATTTTTACGAAAGATATATCCATTTTCTATTCGATCCTTGAATAAGGACAACTCGCTAACCTCCCCTTGGCCGCTAGGTTGCGCTGAAGCATTTATCACAAACGTTTCTTTTTAAGAGATGGTGCCCCCTAAAACTATTCACTGACGGATCGTATACACGTTGCTGAAAGTCACGCACCACGACACAAATCGTGTAGTCGTATAGCATTGGTTAATGATAACGATGATTGAGGAAAAGGATGAATATAAGACAGGCACACAATGCGAGGAGAGTGAATCCAGACCAATAGGTCCAAATCAAAAGTGTTTATCCTGGCTATTACAGTTGTGGAAGGGTAAGAGTATCTGACCTATTTTAACTAAATGTAATAGGTTTCTGGTATAAAAAACGCGCCTATGTATTATGTCCTCTGTTGTGATGTAATGTAAAGATATGCTTTGCGACGTTGATGTCCTTGGGTGTGGTTGTTATTTGGACAGGTTGTAAGATTGTTTACGTGTTTCGACTGTTTAGCTCTATTGTCTATGTGGTTTGATTGGTTGGTTGGCCAGTTTCGCTGGTGTTTCTTTGTACCCTTTGTGGACTCACAGGTGACAGACGTACCTTTTGATTGTAAATATTTTTGCCAGATTTGGTGTTTCTTTTTATGATTATTTTCATTCATTTGGATAGTTTGACCTGTCTATCGTACGGTCGAAATGCTCTTATCAAATAGGAGTTTTGAGAATCTGATGATTGTTTAAAGTAAATTTGATTAAATGTGTATGTATTTTAGATCGAACCTCTAGCATGTTTTTTTTATTTGTTACAGTGATGTCTCATGTGATTCTTATGTGACCTGACATGGATGGCAGAGAAACAAAAACAGCTGATGTTATTAGAAAGAATTAGCACTCCGCCACACAGTCGCCTTACCATTTAGGTATATTACAGTTGTGGTAACGCACAACACACCAAAGCCTGAGTGCGCACAGCGTGCACACTCACATGATACGGCTATCATTATTTTTTATTTGTATGATGCTAACGACATTTTTGTAATACATTATCTGATATCTAATTGCATAAAAATGTAACACTTTTATATTATGTATTCACGTATATGTCTCTCTTGGCCATCGATGCATAATATTGAACCATGTTTAACCCTTGTCTGAAAGTCGTGATGAAATAAAATGTGGAAAACCTTTGCGACTAAACACAGGAACATCCTGTCCATACATAACACAGAAACATACTGTCCAAACATAACACAGGAACACCGTGTCCATACATAACACAGAAACATACTGTCCATACATAACACAGAAACATCCTGTCCATACATAACACAGGAACATCGTGTCCATACATATCACATGAACATCCTGTCCAAACATAACACAGGAACGCCGTGTCCAAACATAACACAGGAACACGGTGTCCATACATAACACAGAAACATCCTGTCCATACATAACACAGAAACATACTGTCCATACATAACACAGGAACATCCTGTCCAAACATAACACAGGAACGCCGTGTCCAAACATAACACAGGAACGCCGTGTCCAAACATAACACAGGAACACGGTGTCCATACATAACACAGGAACATCGTGTCCATACATAACACATGAACATCGTGTCTATACATAACACAGAAACATCCTGTCCATACATAACACAGAAACATACTGTCCATACATAACACAGGAACATCCTGTCCAAACATAACACAGGAACACCGTGTCCATACATAACACAAGAACACCGTGTCTATACAAAACAGAGGAACACCATGTCCAAACATAACACAGGAACACCGTGTCCATACATAACACAGGAACACCGTGTCTATACATAACACAGGAACATCCTGTCCATACATAACACAGGAACATCGTGTCCATACATAACACAGAAACATCGTGTCCATACATAAAACAGGAACATCGTGTCCATACATAACACAGGAACACCGTGTCATACATCACACAGGAACATCGTGTACATATATAACATGGGGACATCGTTTCAATACATAATACAGGAACATCATGTCTGTACATAACACAGGACGTCGTGTCCATACATAACACAGGAACATCGTGTCCATGCAAAACACAGGAACATCGTGTCTATACATAACACAGGAACACCGTGTCCATACATAACACAGGAACATCGTGTCCATACATAACACAGGAACACCGTGTCCATACATAACACAGGAACATCGTGTCCATACATAACACAGGAACACCGTGTCCATGCACAACACAGGAACATCGTGTCCATACATAACACAGAAACATCGTGTCCATACATAAAACAGGAACATCGTGTCCATACATAACACAGGAACACCGTGTCCATACATCACACAGGAACATCGTGTACATATATAACATGGGGACATCGTTTCAATACATAATACAGGAACATCATGTCTGTACATAACACAGGACGTCGTGTCCATACATAACACAGGAACATCGTGTCCATGCAAAACACAGGAACATCGTGTCTATACATAACACAGGAACACCGTGTCCATACATAACACAGGAACATCGTGTCCATACATAACACAGGAGCATAGTGTCAATACATAACACAGGAGCTAAGTGTTCATCGTCGTGTCCATACATAACACATGAACATCGTGTCTATACATAACACATGAACATTGTGTCCATACATAACACAGAAACATACTTTCCATACATAACACAGGAACATCGTGTCCATACATAACACAGGAACACGGTGTCCATACATAACACAAGAACACCGTGTCTATACAAAACAGAGGAACACCATGTCCAAACATAACACATGAACATCGTGTCCATACATAACACAGGAACACCGTGTCCATACATAACAGAGGAACACCGTGTCCATACATAACACAGGAACATTGTGTCCATACATAACACAGAAACATACTGTCTATACATAACACAGGAACACCGTGTCCATACATAACACAGGAACACCGTGTCCATACATAGCACAGGAACACCGTGTCCATACATAACACAGGAGCATAGTGTCAATACATAACACAGGAGCTAAGTGTTCATACTTAACACAGGGACATCGTGTCAATACATAACACAAGAACACCGTGTCCATACATAACACAGGAACATCGTGTCAATGCATAACACATGAATATTGTGTCTATACATAACATAAGAACATTTTGTCCATTAAATAACACAAGAACGTCGTGTCCATACATAACACAGGAGCATCGTGTCAATACATAACACATGAATATTGTGCCTATACATAACATAAGAACATTTTGTCCATTAAATAACACAAGAACGTCGTGTCCATACATAACACAGGATCATTATGTCATGTTTTAATACGGATAAACACAACGTATACAAATAATATTTGAAAACACTATTCAGAATTCATACCGACAATTAAAAGTTTCTTAATTAACGTTGAAATATATATTTGTAGAAGAAAGCTTATCTGCAATCTCATGTATGGCACCAATTTTTGACCTTTGATATTGTGACCTGATACCTACCTTGGCCCTTCTAAGTCAGGTTAAATACTTGACGATCTCGCTTGTAGAACTAGTAGGCACTTTTCATTGTTTCCACTTTATCCAAGATAGTTTTATTAATTCGAACAAAAAAAAAAAAAAAAAAACAAAAACTAAAAAAATGAGATTAAAAAAATGAGGTCGTGTTACTAACAACGCTAAGAATACTAAAATTATAAGTTCAATTAATTGTAATATCCCATTGTTGTTTTTCGTGACTAGCATTTTGCTTCACATGACTCATTTGTCATTTTCACATGGACTTAAAAGCAACCTATAGCAGCAGGGCTTCACGGCTGGGACATACCATGTGATTGGTAACAAGATAATCGCTGCCTGATAAGCAAAAGACTCTACACGTTCTGACAGTGCTCGACATTTGGAGTTAGCTGACGTATCAGGTAATTTCAGTTTTAGAAAAATACGCTTCTATTGGTAAGAGTTTTAACCTGTGCAGATACCGCTTCCAATAGATATAGAGCTTAGAAAATAAGTATAGAGAAAAAGGTTTTGGATTTTAGTGCCGTAAATAAGTCATGGCCATCCTATATTTAATTACTGTACAACTTATTGATTAAGTTATGAAATGTTACTTAAAAGCCATTCCATGTAATATACAAGTCAGAGATAGCTATGCATCTCTTTCATAAATGCTTCATTTGCGCTTAAAAATCTGCTCTTTTGAACGACCCGATATGAAGCACATAAACTATGTACAATGTAGGATATTAAGGAGAATGGGGTTTGAAAATAAGACTATCCTTATAATTTCGTTTTAGAATTTTTTTTTCACTAGAAAGATTGATTCCGAAAGGAAAAGTCGTCAAAATTGTCATTTGGCTTTAATAAAGAATGGTCGGGATGTGGAGTTAATGTGTGACCTTATCTTATTCTTATATTTCGTATAATTTTTTTACTGTTTTTTACACAAGTGCCTACTGTTTCAAGCCTTCGCACGTTGTTTAGGACCTTGTACAATTCCCAGTCCACTGTGCATCGAAACTTTTAACATGCTCTCATCAACATAGAATCCATTTTTGGCTGCCGAGATGGGTTTTCTGAGTGTGTCGCTTCCCACGTGTACCAATACCTTTTCAATTTTAAATTTGTTTACGAGTTTCACTTGAGAAACTAAAACTTTCCAGACAAGATCATGAGAAGGTTCTGACTTATTATGAATTGATTAATTGTTGCAGACAACAAAAATCTTCTCCAGTTCCATTGAACTGAAAATTGGAGCAGATGCTGAAGAGAGGAAGTCAACAAAGTGCTTTCGGCTCTTCTACGTGGCAGCCACGGGGGCCTTAAAGTAAAATGCTTGTGCACTCATTGTCTCCCGAAACAAAAAATGTGTTGACTTCTTCGCCAGTTCTGCTAAAGGAATTTAGCTCAGATTCACCTCAAATGATCACGACATGGTCTTGACCATGTGTTGTCAGTTTCATTGAGCTGAAATGTTTCTTGTGTAAATGTTAAGAAACTGAAATGAAGAAATTCGTGATTTGAGTAATTTTACCAGAAAAATTAAGAAAAATCAAAACCTTTCAATACTACTCACTACTCACGTTACAGCTGTTACATTAATTATTGATCTTTATAAACAGATGATCATAGGTTTCTTGAATCAGTTCAGTAAAGAAGAACAAGCGATAAAATGGTTTTGAGAATAGAAAATTCGTGGAATATCTTTTTGTTTTAATTTAGAATCCTCATAAAATCGCGAATTTCATTTGGTATATATTGTGTGTAGTATCGTGGTGTCGCCACAAATGAGAACATTTCATCATTTGAAGGAAACATCCATTAGTACTTCCGGAGGCTAGAGTGAGTTAAGGTGTTATGGTCAGCTCCACGATATCATAATGTAAAGGAACAAATTCTGACTCATTATGGACTGCTTGAATATTCTTATTGCTAGTCTCAGATAATGTTATACATTTTAACATTTCCAATATATACGAACTACCACACATATATCGGATAAGCTCCATATACCTGAAAATATACCTATATGATAAGTTCACGTAGTCACCTCCTGAGCCGCGATGTTTCGCTAGCATAATCCTTGCATACATGTTTTTCTTGTGTCATTCCCCACTTGCTAAATCAAGGATCGAAAATCACTTGACACCCGAAAGTGTGTCTAATGCTTCATGACATTTTGGTAAGGGATATACATCTTTCTCAGTCACTGTGTTGAAGTTCCTTTGACCAAAATACAGAAACGTAAAGTACTGTTAATTCATCAGAAATTCTAACACATTTCGGAAATTTTTGTATGGAAACAGTTTCTGAAACTCCAATATGGGCACATTTACTTAAAGGTTCAGAATTAAGCTCTACCATGTGGCTTCCCAACTTCAGAGCTTTCACACCAAAATTCAATACTTCAGTATTATTAAATACCTTTGAATCCTTGAAGCGTAACCACTATGGCCTCTTTTGTTAAGATACGATTACCCAACATTAATTACAAAATCTGCTTTCCCCAAAACAACCTAATTTCTCCCAGATACTCTAGTTGGCTGTTCAGCTCAGACTTATACCTTTGGCCTGGTTGTCGTATAAGCCACAATCAATTAAGGTCACTTACGACGCTGAGTCCGCCAAAAATCTGGTATTTGAACCATCAACACCAACACCACTAGCTTCCTTGGTTCAATTTCTGTCTAAATTATGGGTATTCCTTGATTTTGGATTATTCCTATACCTAGAGTTCAACTTTCTGTTCATTTTCTTAAACTGTTCAATTTAAGGGATGCTAAATCAAACTCAGGATCACCATCAGCCGTTTTACTGTACTCGCTAGAAGTAGCCTGCACAAAAACGGGAACTTCAAGGATTTAATTTATTTGGTTTCCTAACTGGAGTCTGACCTGCATGTCTTGCACTGAATGACTCAATTTCAATAACAGCACTTACTGCCTGAACAAGTGTTTTCGCATGAAAAAAATGAACATGCCTACAAAACTCATAGCTGTTTAAACCATCAATAAATTGTTCTACAATATCACCTTCTAGTAAATCAGTAAAATGTTTGTTTAGATAATCTTTCCGAGCAGTCAACCTCAGAACTTCACCATAGACTATCAAACTGCCTCTTCCGTCTTGAATCTGGTACACATTTCAGATTTGTACGCTGCCTCTCTACCAAGAGATTTAAATCCTCAATACTGATTTTAAAGTGTGAAAAGTTTTATTTCAGAGAGTCTTAATTCAGAGAGAACCCATTGTGCAGGTCCCCGTAACCACACGGTGATTCGCTGAGCTTTTCAATTAGATATCTGCTCAAAACGTATTAAAAAGTCTTGTCCCATCGTAAATTGTCGGTCCTTTTTTCACGGAAACTGAACTTGGTTGAGATCTAACCCCAGAAATTTGCAACGAATGTACACCTGACAGAAATATGGTAACTGTACTGGTAACTTTTGTACTTGTAATTTTCCTAGTGTTTGAATACAGCGATGTAGTGCTGACATCGACTGACTGTGTGGGAGACTTTTCTTTCGATCATTTTGGATTTTCCATAGTCGCCTCCTGGGCTTGAAAATATAGGTTCATTGCATCAATGACGAGTTCGAGAGGGACGAAACAGCTGTATGATGCAGTTTTATTTATCGTCTGGCTCTATTGTATCTAACTCTAAATTATCTTAAGATGCTTTTCAAACTCTATATCATTTCAACTCTATATTTCGTAAGTATTACGAGCCAAGGAGCAGCAAATAATTGCCAACCAGTTATTTCACCTGTTTATTGAAATAAGAAAAATGTATTTTCTTTTGTTTCTTTCTTATTTTCCTTTTAACTTTTAAAAAGGTCTTTGAACACTTTTCAAAAGTTTTCTTTCGTTGATTCAGGTGAATAGCAAGTATGCGTGCACTTGTTTTCCTTTTGGGATTGTCCTCGGCTTTAGCGTAAGTACTAACAAAGCATTTTATTACTCTGATCCATAACATTCTACTTTGTCCTTATATAATGTAATCTTCCTGTTGTGGACTTTTGCTGACAGAGCTAAAGCAATAAATCATCTTTTGAAGTAAAATAATTCAAGTCTTACAAGGTTGGCACAGCTCTATGATGCAGTTTTATCAATTCAATGGTTATACCTTATCTTATTCAAATTTTATTTTGAAAGATGCTGTTCACTTGTTTGTCTTTTTTCTCATTGAACACAATGTTTATTAATAAATTGAATAGAACATATGAATGAAATATAAAATATCCCACAGGGCTCTTCAAACCACTACAGATGTAATTGCGGCTGTAGATAAATCGTTCTTGGCTGTGGACACCAACGACGATAGTGTGATGGAGCTTTACGAACTTACGAATAGCTACCTGCATTTAGATGCCAATAGTACGATAACGGAAAGTTATACATCTATGTTTAGAAATAACATGCTTATGGAATAACATATATTTATGGGTTAAAACGTTTTATGTAACTTTGATGGATATTTGTCGTCGTTTAACCATAACTCAATCGGGTTTTAAATGAATCGTGTAATGAAACACCGCAGTTTACTGTCCTTAGTCGTGTATTAACGTTTTTGAAGATGTAGTTTCTTTATACTCAACAGCCGTAGGATAATATTAATTTCCCTAAGCTGGTGTTCTCAAGTGGGCCTGTAAATGACCTCTTAAATCACATGGGCAAGACGTCGTAATTTTCAATCAAACTACGTTTACACTGAAAACAGAGATTAATAAAACTTTACATTGATCCGTGTCATAGACAAAGATATCGTTATCCGAGTGTAAGAGTTTGGCTGTTCAGCGCTCAGCAAGCATGAACAGACCCATGTTTGAAAAAAGGAAAAAGTATTTTTTTTTTGCGAAACCAATCCGTGTACGATTTCCCCCTCTTGGATGGGGCTCTCAACTCACAAATAACTCGGTAAATGATTACTTTTCTTTTACCCTGTAGGACACATAATTTACTAGTTAATATGTGTTGCATCACGCTGCTCACATGATTGAACTGTTAACATGACGTCAGTGAACTGTTATTGTGACGTCACACCATTGTCCAGACAGGGGATCTTTGTCACAGTCCTGTATTGAGATTATGAAATCTCACATCCGTTAAAGGTGTAATATACCTAATGAGAGAAAAATAATGTTTTGCAAAAGAAATGAAAAAAAAAAAAAAAAAAAATTAGATATAATCCAATTTCATGAAAGGAAATTCATTGGAGATCAAATCTTAAGTAACTTTCTAAGATACATATCATTCTCCTATCGTCAACAAATTTGACTAAACGACATCTGGAGAATATTAATGTGTTTCTTCTATTGTTATAAAGTATTGCTTTAAAAGTAACAAGAATTATTCTTTCGTTTGAAAAACACAAGTTTTTTTGTAGTTATCTTTTAAGCAAGTACAATTTTAATGAGGTCACAAGTTTGTTAAAATCACATTTCCCTGATCTACATTCAACATTAGAGAAATCAAGTGATGTTATCCATTTGATACTATTTCATGGATTGGAGAGGATAAGGTCACAATTATTTCTCGATCATCGGGAAATGTATTTGAGCATTATTGAGAATTGTAAGGTAGATTTGTAAGCTATACTTTTTCTTTTATAACGGGTTTTAAAGCTAATTACATGTTGTGTACATTTGAATTGATTTATCAATAGTTGTCCCAAGTAATATCAGTCAAAATTATGTCACTGCTATCTCGAATTCCCGTGGGGAGGCTGTACTAAAAATGATTACATATGACCCAATGGAAATCTATCCTTACGCTGAAATGAATACAGCTTTCCAATGATAATTAAAATCAAATGCACTGAATGCATTTTATAAAAGGTCAAAACATTTTGCGTTAACTTTGATGTTCTGTAAAAATATCAACTTGATTCATATCAGTGGGTAAAGAATTATATCAAAGATATTTTATCGTAAGAAAATGTTGCAACTCTATACACATTATAAGGTATTTCTAAGATATCATAATCTTTGAATGTACCTAATGTATTGTAAAAAAAACCCACTAATTATGCATGAACCACATCTAAAAGCCGAATATATACTGTCGTTTTCAGATGATGGCAAAATAAGCGAGTTTGAGTTCGAGTCACGTTCTACAAACCATACCTACACAAGGGTTGTCTTTCTGGAGCTTGACCATGACCAGGATGGCTATCTTGACATGAGTTCAGTATATGGGCAGTATTCCATAATGGACGCGAACAGTGAGTCATACAATTCGCAAAAATTCGATTGATATGGTAACCTTTATCTAAACATCCTTCTCAAATAATGGTTGTAATAGAAACAACAACAATATACCAACATTTCAACATAATCATAACCCAAACTAAAATTCAATTGAACTAGATTAATGGAAACTACAGGATGTAGAAGACCAGACATTCCAGAAGAATAATTGCTTTTAGTTTCATTATAACTATAGATATATAACGATATATCATACGGCATTTCATAAGTCAGCTATAGTTATCACAAATATGTAAAATGACTTACACTAAACATAGACCGGACTTTTTTGCTTCTTAAAAATAAAAATAAAGAAAAAAATTATCGACATATCAAAGTAATCACGCGTATATTTAGAAAGATTAGATTTTCTAGATTAAATGGCATGCTGACATAGAAATCAAAGATTCATAATGATATTCTGGTACAATTAGATAAAATGAGTATAGATCGATATGATATTTCATGTTAACGCATAACATTTATCGTTTACAGCGGACAATATAGTGAGCCGGGCGGAATTCGATAATTACTATACCACAGTAAGTGACTATACCACAGTAAGAGACAAAGTCTCAAACAAAGCATATATTATGTGAAACATGTGTATAACTATGTGTAACACAAACAGATTTATGTTGTGTTATGAGATACAAGCTATTGTATTAATCAAATATTGGCGAATGAAATGCATGCCAAAAACGAAGTAAGGAATGTTGAAAATTATGAAAGCTACGAATATGTTGACCTTTAAACTGAAGAATCTGTTTTCAGCATGGTGGTCGGTTTTTAGTGGTTATGGCTCTATATGTTACTCTGTTGTTCCAATCTGAAGATGTGATGATCTGAAATATAGAGAATACATAGTCAGTGTCCTTACATATTCTCGGTATTTTGGCAAGGGCGAAGAAATACGAAAGAGGGGAACCTCTGGCGAGGAACCATTTGTCTATCTGTCTCAACCAAAATGCAGCTTACATTTTAAATCACTTACCATGTATATTTTTTCCTACAATATTGATTGAAAATTCTGACGATTGAAACCTCCAACAGTTTGTGGTTCAGCCTTTGTTTAACTAGCCTCAGTGATTGACGTACGCTAAACTGCACGGAAATATAGTTCGAAGCTACAACTGATATAACGTCAATTAGACATTTTTTGTAAATGCACTCGTTTATTACGTATTTGCATATTTAAACAATAATTCATGTTTTCAAATTCATGTAAATAAAAGGAAATAATCACTTCTAAAAATGTTAAAATACGTATGTTCTCCGTCACTGCCTAATACAGAAAATATGTAAGGGCATGCTAATAGCGAGTACTGTTTTCTCTCACAGGTCATTAAAGATGCTGTAGATAACTATGGACATTTGGTTGGACTGGCTCCAATTCAAAAGTGAATGACATTCCTGGTAAGATACTTGAAAAAACATTTTATTTGATAAAAATAATAAATAAAGGAAGAAATCCAAAACGTTTTTTCTTTCCCTGTCTCTCTCCTTCCTCCATCCCTATAACCATCCCCTTATTAGATATAGAAAGTTTTCCTGGTTAAAACTTAAAATAGAAATACTTTGAATCGTTTTATTAGGTAGATTGATTTTGATACCATACTCCGCATAGTATAATATCTTGTTTATTCATTGTTTTTGAAGTTGAGTGAATCGGCGCATACTTATCATGAAACTCATCATTTAGTATTAGGTACTGGCACCATTGACATAGTGACAAATGTATGCTGTTGTACGTTGTTCATACATTTGTGATTCACAGATAGAGCAAGCCAATAATACACCACTCTGATTGGGCTTTATTGATTTGACCTGTCATGATTGAACATTTTATAATCATATTTTCATTTCTTTTTCGTTGAGGTAGACCAAATTTTGCCGCAATTTGAAAAAAAATCAGCTGTCAGCTAATCCCAAATTTAATACATTTTTTTCATTGGAAAAAAGTATTGTTATGATGCTGTTTGAACTGCTAGTAGTGTTTGTTAATTTTGATGCGATATGTAACATTTTTCCCTTTCATTTTGTAACAAGTTTATCCTTTGTAGGTTTGATTTTCGTTTATTTTCTTTTACAGGTAACAATCATATGACCGCTTTTAAAAACTGAAATGTTATATTAAGTACATTAAAATGATTCAGCAATGCAAAACGTGTTTGTGCAATTTATATGTATAAAAAAACTTCATTTGTTGTACAACGTTTACGAAGCGCGCGACGGGTCTTGCTGTGGGAGGAAATCCTGGTACTCGGGGAAAACCCATGTGGTCTGGCAGGTGACCTAATACCTTTCCACATCCTTTCCGGGAAACGAACCCCGAAAAACTTGGTGAAAGGAGAGTGCGTTACCGCTACGTCACCCGACCACCTCTGTGTGTAATTTGATGCTATGGTTGTGTTACAATTTATGGTAATATGAACTATAAAAATACTATGTACCATAGCGAACCTGAATATATGAATATTAATAAAAAGCTGCATTTGGGCAACTATTTGATTGGCATGGGGTATGATAGACGGTTTGCATTAAATTTCATTTAATTTACATTATATAAATCACTCTTGTTGACCCGGATGGAAACGCGGGATGGGTCTTACTGCAAAAGGAATTTTCACTTCCGTTTTCTGAAAATTTCACAGTCCTATTATTCACGAGAAAATAGTTTTAAAAGACATTTTTTACAGAAAAAGATACAAAGGTTTAGTTTTAGTGACATGTAATATTGTTTACCAAAATTTATGGTGAAATCTATACCAGTACTTTTATTCGAAAGAAACAAATCACTCTGTAATTATGTCGTTGATATTTTGTGGCATCACAATGATAGGCTGCAATCAACCGTAGTTTAGTCTTAAAAGTTGATCTTTAACACCTTACTGAGAGTGTCATGTGTTCTGTTTGGAATGAACTGTTTGAAACTTCTCCAGAGTTCAGCATAAAGGCGCAAGTCCTATATACATGATAACAATCGTGATATTTAGACTTTAATTCACCAGAAAGAGTTAAAGTCTTCATGCAATAATGGCATATTTGTCAAATTCCTTTTAAGAGTTGAAAAGACTTTCCATGTAAAACTCTTTAAGAAGGGCAATACATGATTATGCATTATGTGTTTGACTGAAGAAAACATATGTCACTGTACGATAATGGTAAGGTAATGTATTTTTTTATTGGAAAATTTTCATAATTCAATCCCCGATATACTTATGAGTAAATAAGTCGTTGCCATGACAATCATTCTGGTGCTAGCCTAAATATAGCGACAATCTTTTCTGTTGAAGTCTATGATTGACCACGACATTGGGGAAATTTATGATATGATGACATAATAGAATGTGTCACCGATATGTGAGATGAAGAAAGTAATGGTGCTAATAGTGATATACTAAAACTATCATTTGTCCACTGCAAGTGAGTGGTATGGTTATATAAAGTATGATAAAATGTCGTGGAATACACAGTTACAGTAGGTAGCCTAATACTCTCAATCCAAGCATTGATGATTCGAACAAGTATCCTGTCACTTGTCGAAACCTCTCCACGATGTTTTAGAATATATTAACGACAACTTCAACAGATAATCCACACAGGCCAAAACCCAACACATTTTAATTCTTTTCAAATATATGTAATAACCTACATTCTGACCTGAATCTATCGACAACTTGATTTGATGGTGGGCGAAGATTCGTCATCGATGGTTCAAAGAAGCGTTTTGTTGACATTAAAAGAACACACGACAGATAGTCTTGAACAGAAATGATCAGATCTTGGCTTTTGTTGAATTTCATTGGTAATGCGATAATTATATCATATTATTTTTGAATGGAGATGATCTTTGTGTTGAAACCAAAATTCATGATTTTGTCTCCATTATATGCAAAAAAACATGCGTACTATACCTAAATTGAGATTTAAATGCCATTGGTACACTTATACAGCCTTTGTGCAGTCAATTATGTATTACAAGGTCATGAACTGCCATTCTTTTCTGTACTAGTAACGAGATAGATAATAGACATGGTAAATATAAGCACTGTGCTGAGTTAAGTTGGCATTTCTGATTACAAAGAATGTCAACTGGATAAAAAGCAAATTGTCCTTATCAAGTTGACATTCTGATTGGCAATAATTCAAACTGAGAGCAGTTTATTGCTCGAATAAATACAAAAAATTTATATTGGACAGCATCATCTTGCAATCCCTGTCCTATCTGGACTTGAAAATAGGTCAATATTTATTTATATAGACAAGCTTTATGTGGCATCCACAAATACATACAGATATAAGCCTAAATGCGAATATTCGACGACAAGAACATGTGCTACGTGCACGTGAACCTGAGGTTCCCAACCCACATCATAAATACATTAAGCAGAGACGTGATCGAAGATAAGGTTGAGAGGTCTTTATGTATACAGCAGGCCCTGCCGGTAAGTGAAAGCAGCTAATTCAGTACTTGTATTCTGATTGTAAGTTTTTTGTTTTTTTGTTTTTTTTTTTTATTTTATTTTTATATATATATATATATATATATATATATATATATATTGAATTTGTTCCCTTATCTTTTGAATAAAAGATCGAAAGATTTTTACCTTCAAACAAGATTGATATATAACAATTCTAGTTTTTACCAATACATGTGATAACAATGTAATGTAAATGATAATTGGACAACATTAGACTTGCACGAGAAACGAAACATTCATTTTTACGTCAATAGCTATCAGATTGCTTAAATAAGAAAATTTACCGATATAACTTTATCCAAGCGTAAACGGTTTTAGATTTTATAGAGATATTAAAGTAATTTTTTATCTAATCTTAATATTCAGCTTAACGAAATGTCGGCTTTCCTGTTGCTAGTAGGCCTCACAGCCATTTCGTGGTAAGTTGACAAGTATTCAAAGGTATTGTATACGCACATACAAATAAACATTTACGACAGTTAAAAAAAAAAAAATAAAAAACAAAAAAAAAAGTTTTCAAAACATCTTTATAACACGATGTACATGATAAATCATATCAATCAAATATTGAACTTATATGACCATTTTCGGTTCTCTACCGAATATGTGATCGTTACATATTAGCATACAGTTATGTTTCTTAACATGTATTTATATCAATGGTACCTAGTCAAACTCTACATCAGACGATAGAATATTATGTGGATGTGGGATTCGAGAGGCTTGATGCGGATCATGATGGAAGACTAACACTGACGGAGTATTCCTTGTCATTTCGGAATGATGATGTCAATAGTGAGTGTAAATTATGTTTATGTAGTTTCTACCTTTTGATTTAAATATTTTCTCTCTCGCAATAATATCTATATATATATTGCACAACAAAAATCTTACTTACACCCCACAACTTTCATATTCATGTTTGATACAAGATGTAAAGAGTAAGTTTGCTTCTATAATGATAAGCGTAGTTAGCAATACATGGGGGATGGTCACTGTTTGTAAATTTAATGATCGTAAGCATGATATATCGTTCTCTTCTCTCGTACATAGAGGACGGCATTTTGACGCTGCAAGAATTCAAGGACACTTCGTCCGCTGGTCCATATGCAGACGCTATTTTCAATACCTTTGACTATGACAAAGAAGGCAAAATAGATCTTTCTGTTGTATATGGGGTATACGAGATCATGGACACCAGCGGTAAGCAATGCTACTTGATTTTCTTAAAAAAAAATGATATAACAGTTTCCCCCCCAAAAACTGTTTTACAAAACATATGTGTACAAAACTAATTTGTTTATATTTTTTTGTTCTAAAGTTTAAAGGGTAGAAATGATATCAGAATGTTTATTTGTTTGTATTTGTTTTCTATATTTCACGATAAATCTAACACAAGGATATATTTATTCAGAAATTTAGCAAAAAGTGCAAATTGAAATAATATAAACTTGTTTTTAGATTTATTTTCGCATAAGACGTGGTTCGTGGTTAGTTTTAGAGTTTACTTAGCTAGGTTCAACTTTCGATCACTTCATTGGTCAGACGTATTCATATATAAATATAAACTTTATTTATTTTACAACAATTGCGAAACAAGTTATATCAACTTATACTAATCACTCTTGTTGGCCCGGATGTAAGCGCGCGAGGGGTCTTATTGCGGGAGGAAACCGGAGTACCCGGGGAAAACCCACGTGGTCGGGACGTATTCATTAAAACGTTATAATGATAAAGTGGTTTTCATGCATCAAGGAATTTTCCATTACTTAATGACGTATCACATGGATTGTACAAAGGATAAATTTTCATGTTCTTATGTACGCACAGCTAACAGGGTACTAGATCTTTCGGCTTTATAATTTATTGCTGTATTTGAAAAAAAAATCTAAACATATCAATTGTTTTCCTATATTTTGAATTATGCAATTAATTTTAGTAACTGATTTATAAATAATTTGATATATAAATTATATACTATGTAATTCTCTTTCAGCTGACAATGAAGTTTCAAGACGGGAATTTGAAACCTACTACACAAAGGTATATTAGTGTATGTTTACCGCAGTAACGCAGGTATACAATTTTATTCATACGATAGGTAAAATTGCTTACTGTAACCTTATTGTACGTGTTTATTTCTTTCATTGTTCGCTGCCTATTTTGTAGTTTGACAGTCTCTATGATACACATATATTTTCAGTTGATAGAGCAAATTGTACAAGCGTCGCAAACCTCTGCTTCACCAATATGACATCTATGAAATATCAACATAAACTTAGGTAGGTTTACCACCATGTTTAAAGGTATCTGTGAATCATGGCTGTTTTCTAAGTATCTATGTGCATATATACGAAGAGTGTACATACTGATTGAATAAATGCATTGTGTAATTGATTAAAGAATTAATTTGGCATGTATTTGATGTATGGATAACGTATACCTTGTACATTTTCTAAATGTGTAGCTTCATCAGTAAGTGGACTACTGTGTCGTGACATAATTTTGTTTATTGAAAATGTACTCAGTGTTAATTACTGTGTCGTGTAAGCAGTATGTGATCACAGTGTCGTGCAATTATTGTATTTATGAAAATGTCGTGTTCTTAATGTGTGAATTACTGTGTCGTGTAAGCAGTATGTTGATCACAGTGTCGTGCAATTATTGTATTTTTGAAAATGTCGTGTTCTTAATGTGTGAATTACTGTGTCGTGTAAGCAGTATGTTGATCACAGTGTCGTGCAATTATTGTATTTTTGAAAATGTCGTGTTCTTAATGTGTGAATTACTGTGTCGTGTAAGCAGTATGTTGATCACAGTGTCGTGCAATTATTGTATTTTTGAAAATGTCGTGTTCTCAGTCTGTGAATTACTGTGTCGTGTAAACAGTATGTTGATCTCAGTGTCATACAATTATTGTATAATTATGAAAATGTCGTGTTCTCAGTGCGTGAATTACTGTGTCGTGTTAGCAGTATGTGTAGTAATGTATCATGTATACCTGTCTAATGATTCTAGATATGTCGTTTATCAGATGTACAGTTTTGTGGTGTCATGTAAAAAGGGTGTAATGTGTCTTTTACTCGATGTGCGAATCCAAACGTCTTGAATTCATGTTAGGAAACATGCCGTGTATTCAGTCTATACATAAATCGATCTAATGCAAAATGTATACATCGCATGGAAATAATATGTATGGTTTGTTGGATGCATGAATAAATATCATTAAATAATATACACTTATGTTGTTGATCATCATCAGTCAATATTAATGATTAACATATACTTTATGTAGTTTCCCCCCAATCCTCTTTATTTACCTTGTATTTAGATGTGCTGTGTGAAATTGATTTAAATAAACATAATTTTAAATAGATGTATTGTGGATCCTTTGGTAATCAGAGAATACAATGTTTCTGATATATAATGAAGAAGATATATATAACATGTTAATGGGCGTTGATCTTAAATGATTATTGAGTTAATTGATAATGTATACTAATTAACGGAATATCAATCGTCTAAAAACGAAATATTGTCACTTTTCTTTTACAGATTTTCTCACCATTTAGCCGATGGATTCTCCACAACGCTTACATATATTAATAAAATATGTTCAGAATCTGATATTATGTTTTTATTATACATAGGTACAAATATTATCATATATTTCGCGTCTGTCAGAGCATATAAGTAGCCTTGGTGACGTATTTGTTATGGTGAAGGTATACATATTACCTGGTGTTTTCCAGCCACTTTTGTCAGCGATCGCACCATCAAATCAATACACTTTACTTAATAGATATATATGTAATGAAACTAAGGCACGAAGACGACAATATGAGTGATACACGTCCGCCTATAGCTGCACGATTTGTCACAGACAGCGTCATAAAAGTATACTTATGTGTAAAGTTAGGTTTGTTTAGAGAAATCTATTGCAGAATAAGATCGTATAGTCTTCATTTTTGGATGCTGTTATTTGTGCTGCTCACGATCTATCACGAACAGGCTAACGGCAAGAAGTGATATGATACTGACCCGATATGATAACCCAAATTGCTGTCATTGACTTGTGTGAATAAGTGATGTGAACAACCTACCCTGGAGAATATTCATTGCTGATTGTCATCCCGGGAGCTTCATTCATTATTTAATGATACTTCCGGGTTTTCGCAGTTTTAAAGTGCAACTTTGAATACATTCAAATTATGGAAAGATGAATATGTGCTATTCTAACACAATGATTTATCACTGTAATTAACAACTACAAACAATGCACATTTAAACTTAAATTCAACTTTCATTATACTTGAACAAGCAACAATATCAGCGTTGTGCACATATACAAATGAAATAATAAAACTTTAAAAAGGAACTATGTTGGTAGGTTTATTGTTCAGAAATCAGACAAACAGTAGTGTAGAACAAACCACATCTACGATCAAATATTTCATTTAATACTGTTAGCACACAAATAGATATCTTATTGGTCACTCTACTGGGATATAGCAAATATTGAATGCATAGTCTCCAGACAAGCCTTCATCAAAATACGAAAATCAGTATGAAGGCGATTAACAGACACACTGTTGTGTATAAGTAGGTGTTGGGAGTCTCCTTCCAAGAATATGGACCTGTCGGTCGAGTCTTCATTGGATGCCAAGTTCGATCCCATTGTTTCAGTATAGCTTCCCGAGCTCCATTCCATTTACATGGACCTTCTAATCGGAACTGATAAGGAGTACAGGGACCGAAGAAACATTGGAGCGCCAGGCTCGGGTCAGACCTAGCGATACGGCCTACAAAAACGATACAAAAGAATAACCGAATATTATTGCAATTATTGATAATTAAACCGTTTTAAAGTGTTCCATACGTATTCATTAGTACCAAAGATTTCCTGGAAGAGACAAAACACGAGTTTAAAAAAAGAAAAAAAAAAAAGCAATTATAGCATTTATATATAATTTCACAATAATGTTGCTGATTCTCAAAGCGCATAGAAAAGACATGTGCGTAATGCGCTAGCCTTTCTACTCGATTCTCCAATATTTGAATACAAATCTTTCTTGCTTAAGAGGATGGAGACGATAACTGAAAGATCGAAATCTGTATATTAGTTTCTCATAAAGATATTTCCGTAATGAATGATGCAATCTGCCAGCTTGGGAAACTCTTATATATATGATAAAACATGTTCTTGCTGAAAGAAAAATATAATTTGACCATATTGTTGTCTATATATCTGGTGCTGTAAGGCAATGGATGTCACCCTGAAAACCGTAATCCGGTGACATTGGTTTATCTTGATCTTATCCCTGACCTTGAAGACTTGGAGTTTAAGTAAAATTTTCACAACTTACATAAATTCGGCTTTGATCCATGAAGCTCTGCAAGCTCATCCATATATGGCACACAATCTACCTTCATTGTGTACCGATTTGATTGGACAAATCGCTTATTCATGACGTCTCGTTTCCTATTGATGTCATTCCACATTTCACTTCTAGAGGGCAGTTGGATATCCCCCTGAAAATGTGGTAAGTGTGTGTCACTGCAAAGTAAAACGAAATGTCCGCAAGATGAAAAAGTGATCAATTCTAGTAAACACAAATATCTATAACACGAAGCATGCATAACAGTAAAGAAATGTATAACGAGAAATGTATAACGAGATGAATATCTATGATATTATTACCTTCAAAGGATTAAACATTACAAAGGTATTGACAGATCCATATCACATAAACCTCCGTTTTGTAAAAATAATTTCCGCGATTAATAACTAGTATCATATTACATCACGATGGTATTAAAAAAATATATGCAGATTTTAAGCACTTTTCTGCAAAGTGATATATACCAAACATTAGCAGGAGTTACCAAAACGGCACCAAACGATAGAAGAATAACCTGAAATATCCTCAACAGCATATAAATATAAAAAAGACATCAAAGAGTTCTTGTGAGAACTACCTGGGATATATTCAATATATGAAATAGTGGAACTGAAAGAAGGGAGATAACTGTGGCTCATTAATATTACAAGGGGGAGAAGCAGGCTTTCGATGAAGATATTAACTACAGGTTACATGTAGTCATAAAGTATTGATTTTTCAAACGGGAAAACCAATGAGAAAAGTAATATTCAATTTGGAGCCGTTAAAAACTAATCATCAACCACTTACATCCAACAGAAATTGGACGATAGGGATAATGTATTTTCAAAAATATTCATTATCACCGTGTTAAATTTGTATAGTCAAAACGTTAGTGATAAGAATAAATCTTTTAGGTTAAGGTTTAACAGTGAAACAGAAACTGAAAAAAAAGAAATAGCGCACCTTAAACACTCTAGCAGAGAGTCGACATTGGAGCTCAGAAATAGGAAACACTGCTCCAATCTGCTGCATAATGCCGACCACGGCCAATGTGTTGTGTTTCAGATTTGTCGGGAACAGGTGTTTGTAGAGATCAACTCGATTGTCCTTGACTTCAACCAGAGACTTGTCGAGAAAAGGGAAGTTGTACTTGTATCCAGTTGCCAGAACGATGGTGTCTATATCATTTTCTGTTGTTCCATCTTCGAATTCCACCCCATTTTTAAGGAAACGACTGATATTTGGCTTAACAATGATAGAACCGCTAGCGATTCGATTGGGAAGGTCGTCGTTTATCGTTGGGTGCTGAGAGAAGTAGCCGTGCTCGGGTTTCAGGGAATAAACCTTGTGGTCGAATTGTTGGTTACTCTGCTGTATCATTATCCACTCCAGTATACCTGTTGGAATATATTTTTTAATAGCCAACATGCACCTTCTGTAGCTGTTCATATCATTTGGAACACCATTGCTCGCTATCCTCTTGGATACCCAGCACCCACGCCTGGTACTCAGATACACCTATGGGTATAAATGAAAAACAAGAATGAGCTTTTATGATACTAAGTACATTTTGCCATGACGTACTGTCAAATGTTTTTAACATAAACTTTAACTTCTCAAACACGAACTTGAGTCAAACCAAATGAACTATTCAGCATATTGGCAACTATTTAGAGAAGCTGTGAAAACTATTAACATTTAGGATTCCTCGGATATTTATGTTATTGTTTATCACTGGGTGACTCATTATAACATATACATGTGGTCTGACATATGATAAACTATTCAGCGAGAAAAAACACCTCATTGATTTCAACCTCAATGTACAAATGTCACCCTTCCAGTTTATTGGTTCTGTATATTATACGGTATATCAAACATTCTTATATCACGCAAACGGCCCTGAATCTGTCAGTATACCTTTTTGGATGATCGACTCAGATCTACGGCAGTGTCTACTCCAGAGTTTCCCACACCAACTACAATCACTTTTTGGTTGTCGTATCCGCGAGAGTCTCTGTAATCATGAGAATGCATTATTCGACCATCAAAATTTTCCATGTCAGGAAATTCGGGAGTGTATTTGTATGTATGTTGACCAGTGCACACCATTACAGCGTCGTAAGTCATGGTGGATTCTTCACCAGTTTGTATATCCTTGACAGTAAGATCCCATCGGCCAGTGGTCTCAAAATCTTTCGCCATCACAACAGACTCGACCTAGTACAGACAATTGCACTCTTTGAGAATGTTTCAATGAAATAATAAAGACATGACAATTAAAATTTGACGATCTTAAGACCTCACCTAAAGGAAAAAAAAAAACAGAAAGAAGAACAAAAGTCGACACCCCCTTCCCTGGAATATATATATATATATATATGTGTGTGTGTGTATATTAAGATAGAAAACCCAAACAACCAAACGAACAATACACAAAATATTAGCAAAGAAACTCCTTGTTTGATTTCGATTCAAATTTCGTTTCCATTTCCCGTTATTTTTCTCAGCTAAATTCTAAACAATTTAGATTTTAGATTTAGAATTAATTTCTTATGGCATAGATATACCTGGGTTTGCAATCGGATGTATTTAGCGAGGTCGAACTGTTTCGCGTATAAGTGGAGGTACTTCAGTACGTATGAATGATGCATGAACATAGCGTAGTCCTTGGGTACAGGGAAGTCGCTGTAACTGAGCATCTCTTTACTTGTGTTGATCACAGTGGAACGCATAACACACGGTTGATCTTCCAGAACCTCACTTGTGTAATTCCAAAGACCACCTGCAGGTAAATATGCAACAGAAAAGTTATGTTGTATGCAATAGTAAGATGAAAGGAAAAGTAACGTCACAGAAGCATTTGTATGATACGGTCTATTTCCATAGCAATCACAATTTTCATTCGTTTGGTGTTTTATGTTATTTAGCATAGTAGGTAGTTTTAAACATATCAAAACATAAACGTAAATTTATAAACCAAGTCTTAAAGATGGAAAATGAATTCTCATTAAAGATAGTCTTCAAATGAAGGATCCTTAAATAGCTTGGACTTCTGATGAATAAGGAATTATATGTAAGCTCAATATAATTTATATAAAAATGAAGACACAAACGCGTATTTGCATCAGACCTCATTGAATTTTTTTTCCCATTGGGAATATATATTACCTTAAGAAGCATCTTTCTTTAGCAATATCAGATTACTAGGTTTGTTTTACCGGGAAGTATTTTTGCATACAAGTCTTTGTTGGAAGTAATTCACATACCGAGTTGGTTGGATTTTTCGAAACATATAGGTTGCATTCCTTCTTCTAAACATGACTTAATGGCTGGTAGTCCACTAGCACCCGCACCTATAATGGCCACCTTCTTCATTCTGAAACATACAAAAATATAATCAATAAATAATGATACATCTCCAGAGTCAATGTTATTAATGGAAGTTAAATATAGGGTAATAATTTATCTGAGTTGCGTCTGTTGTGAACAAACGTAAACTGGTTTTTTTGTAACGCCCTTAATTGTTGATCATTTTTTGCGAGGAGTGAAATGTAATGAAATTCTTTATAAATACTCTTGTGTCTAATGAAGTCTTTACTTGGCATTATCTTAGTTCAGTTGTGTAAGCTTTTAGTTTGTACTATGATTATGTTGACATATTGGTAGTTTCTTGTTTTTCGTGGTAATGGTGCTTTGATAGTACAATATATAATAGAAAGAATGTTTTACATGTCAAATTGATAATTTTAAAAATACAATAACATTTATCGAAAAGGAAGGATATATGATCGGCTTCAGTAAAACGAAAGATTGCTCCCGACTGATAACTTACGAAGTGTTTATATACACTTAAAAACAATCCTGTCTAGCCATTTAGGACACACAAGTATTGCATAAGTATTGGTGAACATGACGCAGAAATTTAAGCTGGCACGAATATAATAAAACAAGCAAACTTGTATGTGTTTTAACAAACATTTTACAGTAATTTCGTATAGGTAATAACAAAACAGGAAAATAGCTCATTGTGAATAATGACTGTGCATGGCTTTTGTTAAGTTGTATGCCAAGTGTGCGTTGGTGTGTATAAAGTAATATTTCATAATTATGTAAATAACGACCACTCCTATTCAAACGTTGATATCGTACACCCAAGCCACCATTGTTCAGTCAACAAAATGTTCATCATCAATTGCTTTTCCGCTGATTTATTCCAAACAAAGAATTGAATTACACCATAGAAGAGAACGGACAAATCCTTTAAATATGGCCAATTCGAATCGCCCACTTTAAAGGATCTTTTCCTATGATAATAGGATCATAAGATTTATAGGAACGGCAATCCGAAACTGGCGATTCTGTCTTTGTCGCGATCGATATCCAGCTGAACATTCCTTTTTACATAAAATACAACTCGGACATGTAACGATTCATTTAGTGTTATCTATAATTCATAATCGAAAGATAGTTACAAGGCATTGAAAGAAAACAAAGAAACAATCAAATGTGTCTATTACGGCTGACTGTGTAATAGACGTTTGTGTTTGCCTTTGCAGTTTTAATAATAACATATTTACGCCTAAACTTATAATGACAAATAAATAAGCAAGAAAAACTTCTCATACAGTAAAAGAATTCACAAGGGAAAAATGAAATGATTGTGAATAGTGATTATGTACCACTTTTATGAGTTGAATGCCAAGTACATCGGTGTTAACAAATCAGCGTTGCTTGTTGAATATTTCATATATCCATCGCATTTTTCGTTTTTGTTCAAGATGTATATATATACACACATATGATCAAAAACAAAGATACAAAACGACATACAAAACAAAAAAGACATTTTCTAATACAAATAAGCGAGAAAATCACATAATATATATAGTTTACCATTATAAAAAAGGAACAATTTGTCTAATTAACACTATGTACATAAATATGATGTTATTAGAATATATATATTGTAAGTATTCAGAAGTGAGAATTACCTACCTGATACCGATCGTAAAATGCCAGACACAGGGATGATACGCCACACAATATAGCTTGCCGGCAAGCGAATGAATGGGGAATAATTACAGAACAACAGCCGTTTTTCAGGCGTGATCGTCTTGTGTCGATACCAATGTCCAAGTCAGTGGAGCGAGATGCGGTTATATTCGACGTTTCGATACAAGGTCACGTCACCCTGTGTGAGGTGATGAGTAATTCTCTGTATCATCAGTGTTCTACAAAGCTGTCTGTTTTCGTTATCAACTGCTATCAAACGACATAAATAATGATTATACAATGTTCTTTGATGTACATCACTTTCCGTTCTTCGGCACTGAATTTTGCAAATTAGGCCAAGCTATTTTTAAACTCTAATAATGGGAAATTACCCAAAAGCAGAGCAGGTCATATAGTCTCTCACCCATGCGTTGACCTCGTGGTCTGTACTTTGCGGTGTAGTTTTAAACCAGTGTATTGAATTACCTGTAGGGATTATTGAATAAGAACAATAGATGATCCAACCAAATAAACATTAATGGAAACTTACACGTATGGCTAAAATCCTATCTATTTATTTCAAACCGACATTAACTGTAAGGGAAACATGAATGAAGCGCATTTACGCTGATGATATTACAAACACACGCACACAACCTCCCCCTCCTTTACCCCCCCCCCCTTACACACACACACAAACACACACAATTACATGTGTGTATATCTGTATATCACAATTTCAAACCATATAATAAAAATAAAATCAACCAAAGTGTCTGTTTTAAATTACATTATGATATACTCATATGGAAGAAATATATGTTTATTACAACATATGTCAGAAATTCATCAAGATACCCAATACTTTTTATATCTTTACATTAATAACTTACAGACATTCTCATTAGCTTAAATCTTGTCTTGTCTTTCTAGAACTGGATTTACATTTTTGGAATTAATTGTTTTTGGGTCGGCTTCTTAACGATTTATAATAACTAGCGAAACATTAGCAGTAGTAAAATTAGAAACTGTACGAGCATTAAATCCTTCGCCCTTGATTTTATCTAGTTAAATAACTATAAGTATTCATATTCCGGGTTTGAGCAAAGACTGATTCAGTATAATTCCACTCATGCATGCCTTCCGTTGGTTAAATGACCAGGACTATTGCATGATGTACCTTGTATGCCTGCATGCCAAGGTCAGTCGGAGTGTTATTTACTTGAATAGGGCACCTTTCCATGTTATATGACATTGGCATACAATATCCCAAAAATGCGGTCTCTTCATCTTAAACCGACGCGATGTCACGCTTTACAAGCATGCACACCGTAGTCACACATTGCACTATGAATTGAAATGGGTTACCCGTGACGTATATATGTATTATATAATATATATATATATATGTAATCGACATCGTTATCGTTGTCATCGTCACACTACATTGTAAAATAGCCAATTATAATCTTATGAATCTTGATGTTTACTTTCTGTTTTATTGCCGATGTCGTACTGTTAAATATCGTTTAATTTCTTTGTTTATTTCTCGATCCTCCACCAGGAATGTAATTTCATCATAGCAGATTTGAATATTAAACAATTATATAACAGTTGTAAAATCTGATATCCCAACATGACGTGAAGTCACTTTCTTAATTTGTTAAGTTAATTAATCTGAAACACCAAGAAAGCAGTGCGACTTTATCACGTTTATAGCACAAGTAGAAATTTTATCAAAGTACACCTGACATATATCAAAATGTGCTATGATAAGTGTTGTTGACCTTCACTAGGGTACAGCGTCAAGGCTTGGGGCAAATACCACACTGACGACTTAAAATAATTGGTTTTTTTAATTGCATCAGTGAACTTATTCTTTCTATGTGGGATGATTTCCTAATGAAATATACATATTTGAAAACAATTAAAGAAAGTGGTACATATATAATTTGTGAATAAGTAACAATTATACAAGTTATGATGAGAGATGTTGTACATGTGTACACTTCATTACATGTTGATAACCAACAGTCCTGCTTTGTCACCTTTCCGAAATAACCTATGGATGAACATAGCAGCACTGCATCTGATTATCTGTGTCCATAGCTTCTCCAATACAAAAGTTTAATATCACATGCTTACATTATAAAGAATCATGCTGGGGCTTTCGACATATTACCAACAATATCTATATCCGCCCCCTTTTCCGCCCTAAAAAAATATGAAAAACAATTAAAATATAGTATAAAATATATATATCCAGTACAACTTCAGAAATCAACTAGCAACATATTTTGATATGATATTATTATCATCAAGATACCCGTACCTTCCCCGTACGAGAAATATTTATTTTGGAGATTGTCGTGCTCCTTTATTTAATAATATAATGATCAGTTAAAGTGAATTATTCGCTCAGGTAATTTGCAGTGTGAATACTTGTATGGAGTTGTTTTAAATCATGCCATAAATATACCGGAATAACAAAATGAAAATGTTATAGCCTATCTAGTTTCAATGTAGTTTTGGTTTATGAAGTAAGTTCTACCACATAAAGCTACCTGCATAGATACGATTAAAAAGTGGTCTGATCTGATTGAGAAGATGTACATTGATAAAACACTCTCGGCATGGACTCCTGTGGAAATTTCTGTTGAAATCTTCTTTTCAACATGTTAATGAATTATTCAAATCGTAGAAGCCTGTAAAATTACCATTGCGACCAATGATGATTAATCTTCTTGAATGAATAAACACTGGATTAACAAAATAAAATACAAAAAAACAAAAAGCAAAATATACCTAAAACAAAACAAACAGGCAATAAAAATACAACCTGAACTAACCTATCTTTATCAATATTCTTCACTCTTGAATCACCGATAGTAAGTAATCATTGTCCCATTTCCACGAGTCTGTTGCTTCGAAATGACTGATAATCTCAAACCTCAGTTGAAGTTCAATAAATGTTGTCATGTATTATTAAAAAAATCATTTCTTTTTTTCCCCAAGTGTTCACAAAGTTACAATTCATTGAAGTCGAAATATTTAGGCCACTTAAGAAGGCCATTAATATATATACAAAACCATTCACAGTCTTCAATTAAGAATTTGAAACAATAATCCCAGAACGAGGATGTGCATTTTTATTCTTTTAAAGGGATTCGCGAACAGTTTTAAATACACCGTTCTCTATATAAACTGTATCCGCACAGTGGTCGTCTCTCCAATTATTTTTTAAGAGCTATGAAACAACATAGCGATAAGAATCCAGGCCAGAGACTTTATACCATTATACACCTTCATGCCAAAATGGACGTAGGAGACCAGATTTCCTGTCATTTAATATGTAATCTTTCATATTGAGTTGAATATACCCGAACTATTTTTTTATTTAATAAGAAGAATGCATTCACATGATAGATTCGGGCGTAACTATTTTATTCCATTAAATCGTCCCCATTTTAACAAGGGTAATACGTGTATTGACGACAACAACAGTAATTGTTGGTATCAGAATTGACGAGAGATGCATAAAGTTTGAAAGCAGGCTTTGGAATATATTTAATGGTTTATTTTATTCCATGTGTTGTAAAATGTATATTATGATCAATGAATGTCGACAGTTCGTCTTAACAATACTTTGTGAACAATAAACCTACTTGTCTGATATTTTCATGGATTATGTATTACATATAAATAAATCATTTATCTCCAAACACTGCAAAATGAATGTTCGAGTCTTTAAGTCTTGACACCAGTTGTGCTGATCAGACAGAAAATGTCAGGACCGGTTATCACGTCGACTCTAACATACAAGTAGTACGCTTACATTTATTATATTTACATGACAATATTTCGATAGAATTTACACAATGAAAATAGTTCTTGAAGATACGATAAATACTAAAGAAAACATGACCGTAGAAAACGTCATCAATTTGGCCATACAACGACGGCTCACCGTCAAATGAGCTATATAGTAATGACAACTATTGACGTTATAAATGAGAGAGACTTGCAGGAAAACAGGTTATAAAATGTTTCTCTTCAAAGTTTATAAACATCATAAACGTCATATTATGACGGTAAGATGCCTAATTAGCCAACACAATGCTTATTGTGTGTTTGATCTGGAATCAACGGAAACAACATATATGACATCATAATGATAAAGTACAACAAAGACTTTTTTTTTGTATTTCTTTTATTTTTGAAAAGTTTCATAATTTTTACAGATGTTAAAATCTACATGTGCAACACACTTTCCCATGCATCATCATCATCATCATCATCATCATCATCATCATCATCATCATCATCATCATCATCATCATCATCATCAACAAAGACTTAAATAGATAAGGAACAATTGTTGAATATCACTTGAAAGTCTTAAAATACAGAAAATGTTGACCGGATAATTTGAAATTATTTTTCGAACAATAACCAAATCAACATGATGTACAGTATCATGAATGAATAAGAGAACAGTGCAAAGCCAACCTGAGATGGATTTGGCACAAATCCGAGAGGTCTTGTTTTTAATGGATATAACGTTCGTTCTTTTACAGTCAAAATAGCATCTCTGGCTCCTTCCCATTTTCCCGGTCCATGGAGTCGGAACTGGTAAGGAGTGCATGGCCCTACCAAACAATTCCATGCCAATTTTGGATCTTTTATAGATAAGTACACTGCAAAACAGAAAAATAGTTGTACTTGACAGATATATATTTATATGAGATATCCATGGATAATGATAATATTTGGTGTAAACTGCCATAACCGAGACACAAATCATACCACACATTATCAATGGTTTGAGTAAAAAATTAGAGCCGTTAACATGACATTAAAGAAACAAAGGCAAATCCTTTAGTTTGTCAACATTGTCTGCAATGTGCTATCTGGCTGTTGCACTCTCCATCTCTAGGATATTCGTACGCGTAAACCCAACAAACAATTATCATCAGATGTTTGATAATTCACCTTACTGTACCAAAACACCCAGAACCATAGATTCAAGTGTTGTTTTACATGACCGAAACAGACAATGATTTCGACAAAACTATGATACATTTAGACATATTATGATATTCATATATGACTGGTAGGGTCGCTTGAAAGGTCTCTGTCACGGATGAACACCATTTTGGTTAACACCAGAATTGCTGAATGGCGGCCATTTTGGATCTCGCCAATGAAAATTTGCTATCAATGTTTTTAAAGAGGAACAAGATCAAACCTTCTCAAATATTTTGTGTAATTTCGCTCTGGTCCCTTGTTATACTTGTTTGATTATGAGATCAATCAGAAAAAATCAAAATGACCGAAAGGTGTGAGCTCTAGTCATGTCTTTGACCTACTATGGGCTTGATTTTTGTGTTTTCTTTGTCGATGGCGACGTGAAGTATTAAACGACGATCATATGCGTTAAGGCATTGGTTATACACTTTGTCGCAATGCATCACGTGTTTCATATGACGTAGATAATAAGGCTACAGCAAATAATAGGAATACTCGTTAATCGTCATTACAATAAATTAAATACCGGTGTCATTAGCTTTGCAGCTAGATTCCTCTGTAAAAATGTATGTGTTGGGAATGGTTGACGATATGGTAACAACGTTTCAGTGTTATTCATCGCAAAATTCATACATTGCTTTGTACTTAAATTTGTGTATTCAACAAATGATATCAGTAACAGAAGTGTTAGAAAATTAATTTAAAAAACTTCAGTCTGTTCTTCTAAAAACAATAATAACCAGCATTATTTTTGTAGTTTGCCAGAACCTAGATATGATTACTGAGAAAGATTCTTGTACGACTTGAGAAATAGCTCTAACTTTCATTATTTAATCAAATGGGTATAACTAGGGACCAAGGGTGACCTGGATATGATACTTTAGAAAGATGGAGGTAGGACGATTTGAATAGCCCATTATGTAATGATTTAGGGCTTACAAGCGTTCAAAATCGCTACCTAGGGGAGGCTTTTATGCTATCTTGCCTCTTTGAAGAAAAGATGTATTCCTTTGAAAATTTACCATTGTTCAAAAGGCTTGAACACCGGAAGTAAAAATGAACAATTAAATAAATACAATGAAAGTGTGATTACGTACGTAAGTTGGGTTTACAGCCGACAAGTGTTGCCAGCTCGTCCATATACGGGATCCAATCTACTTGTATTGTGTGACGTAAAGACTTCACATAGATTTTACTCATGTCATCTCGCTTCCGCCTGATGTCATCCCTCATCGCTTTACTGGACGATAATTGGACATGACCCTGAAAAAATAAACAGCCATCTAAACCAAATCGTATTTCTCGAAACAAATACATTGGTTTTACTTTTATTTTGCCAGTTCCTGTCAATTCTTTACTTACAATATTGACACACATGCTTGTTAAAGAAATATGTAAACCTGTTTCGGTATATGGACATACTGACCTTGAATATTCTTGTTGCGAGGCGACACTGTAACTCTGACACTGGCATCAAAGCTCCCAGAGGTTGCACACATCCTATGACACATAAAGTCTTCTTCTTCAGATTAGGTGGGAACATATATTTATACAGTTCTACATTGTTTTGTCGGACATTCAGCACAGACGTGTTCATGAATGGAAATCCTATTACATATCCAGTGGCTAGAACAATTAAATCAATGTTATCTGCAAATGTTTCGTCGGTGAACCCTACCCCAGTCGCCGTAAAACGTTTTACATCCGTCTTGATGATAATGGATCCGCTGGCTATACGATTTGGGAGATCATCATTGACCGTGGGATGTTGGCCGAAGAATGAATGTTTTGGCTTTAATCCGTAAGCGGCATGATCAAATCTTGAGTTCAAACGATAACGTGCTATTGGCGCCTTGATCCACAAGGGGCATAGGTTATTTGCCCAGACAACCAGCCGCGAGTGAGTAAAGTCTATGGGCAGTCCATTGGTCCCAACACGATTGAGAACCCATGCCCCTCGTCTTGTGCTGAGATATACCTACCATTTAGAAATTAATATTGATCAGGTATCAGTACAATAAGTGCATGTTGCTATAAAACAATGATTACTGAAGACATAAATACCGTTAATTTTCAAAAGTGAGTGCTTTTAATATTACATCCATCCCATATTTGCTTTTATTTTGAAAAGGGAGGGGAGGGGAAGGTATGGCAAGAAATACACAAAGCTTTGAGCAAGGAAGATTTATTTCAGAGAAGTCATGAAAATTGAACTATTTATTCCACTCCTGAATCTATGGTAAAAGTGTCTACGTATTACGCATTTGTCTCAATTTCATTACTTCCTCGAACAACGTGAAATAGCAACATTGACATCGTCATTACTACCTTTCCGGCAGGAAACTGTTTGATCAGACGAACATCTAAAGTAGTAAAGCAATTAAATACACCACTTGTAATTGATTAAAACTTCTACAGATGAAAACTATTTATTTCGATGTAAATATCAAAATTTGTCTTCATATAACTTTATTTACAGCCCTCCATACCCAGCAACATGTACCTGTGATGCTACACGGCTGAGTTCCACGGCGACGTCACCACCAGAATTGCCGATGCCCACCACCACGACACGTTTATTTTCGTAATGGAGGGGAGATTTGTAGTCACGAGAATGCATGACCTCGCCTTTAAAGTCAGAAATCCCATTGAAGTCCGGGACATGAGGGGCTGCGTGATGACCTGTGCAAATTAGCACTGCGTCATAAACCATCTTGGTCGTTTTGCCAGTCTTCCTGTCCAGGACAGTAATCACCCAACAGCCGGAATCCTCGAAATCATCAGCTTGGTTCAGGTGAATGACCTTATAGTATCAATATATTAATATATGATAAATAAATGGCAGACATATATCTCACCAGTACCGTATTTATTTTTACAATTAATTTATCAAATCATACCAATTAAGTTTGATAATCCAAGGCAATGATACTTAATAAAACTTTATTTACATTTTTGGACCAATCTTTGTACCACTGCAACATGATACTGCTTTCTCTTTGGCTACTTTGATATCACCAAACGGATGATTAATCTTATTGTACGTTATTGATGTATGATACCTCTGTGTTGAATCTGATGTGTCGATGCAACTGGTGTGCATCAGCATACATCTTCAGATATTTTTGTACGTATGTGTTGTGCATGAAGACAGGGAACTCTTTTGGTACAGGGAAATCACTAAAACACATGGTTTCCTTAGAAGTGTTAATGACCGTTGATTGCATCACACTTCCCTGGTCCTCCCGAACTTCACTCTGGTAGTTCCAAAGACCTCCTTTGGTGAAAAGAGCACACAGTATTACATTGTCATTTGTGAATTAATCTGACACGTTCACGCAGGCACTCTTGATAGGAGAAAGGGAGATAATCCTTATTTGTTTCATATCATCTTTGCTCCCCAAGTAAATTTCAATATGAGTTTACTTATACGTAGAAAAAGGCCTTTATGACAAGGCGGGAATTCATTATCCTGACGCTAATTATTGCATTGGCTATTCTGATCATACTGTTTCAGCAAACAAAATGAAATAATAATTGAAATTAATTCAAAAGTTTTTACATTGACAAAAGACAGAACTACTTTACAACTTTTATTACAATATTATGACATCCTTAACGTCCCGCCAAGGTCATTAGGGCCATCAACCGGTAACCCTTACAACTAAAACATTTGAAGATCATGTTCCATTTGTGGCTAGCATATGACTAACGAGAACAATTATAATTGTTTTTATTGAACAAAAGCCACACGGAAAAACTTAACAATAACGAGGAGTTATAACAGGAACGAAAACAAACATTTCCTTGTCTTACCTATGTCGTTTGTCCTCTCGAAACACGTAGGCACAAATCGTTCGTCCTGACAACATTTGATGGCTGTAAGTCCGCTAGCCCCAGCTCCAATTATTGCAACTCGCATCATTTATGTTTAACGAAGAACAAACAATGTCTTAGGTAGATCCACAAAATGGCGCAAATCACATGTTCTTTTCACGTTTTTAATACATTTTGTACGTATACCTGTTTATCTACCTCTCATTTAACATCATGTATCGATCATCCACAACGGATGAGATGAAACTTTGAACCATTGTAATCATATTGTCCAGCGAGCACTTATCATTCCTACTCGGTGTCCATCCGCTTCAGTATGTGTACAAGTCTAATGCGATATACTGATAATGTCTAAACAAAGAAACCTTATCGAATATTGCTCTATTTTTAGCACATTTATAAGAGGTTTTACTAACAATATATGGATGGAGAAGTGTTTGATACACAGTGTTGGTCACAATATTCTAAGATAGCATTAATCTATTTAAAGGTAAAAAAACGATACCTACTAGAAGGCTTGTTTACGAAAGATAGGCCGATGATCATCTATCTTGACTGTCAGCCCATACATATTTGCATAGAACTACTAGCTGAATCAGACATATCCAAAAGATCTAAATTTTCAGTCTTATTTCTTCTTTTTAAATACACGATTGAAGAGACAGGGCTTAATCCACCATCTCACCTCCCGGGTCAAGATCTGAAGAAATACTATTGGTTGGATAATTTCCTTATGCCTGCTTTAACTTTCCGTGGTTCTAATTTGATAAACAACGTTACACAAATATATCAGTAATATTGTTCAAACGAAAGAGATAATTGTATCAGTGATAACTGCAGAACAGCGATATAGATAGGAATGCTATTAATTTATATCACTAGAAACATTAGCAGAGAATTATGAGGAACATATTGACGCTGAAAAAAACAGGAAATCGTGTAATCACATTATACCGATACAGCTTGCGAGGACTTCGTAGACCTGAAATAAGACTAGCAGAGATGTGATTGTTTATTGTGAATATTAAATAGTGTCAGTTTCCTGCTTTTATCGGTGTGTGGTGATTCAATGAGAACTTTAAACGTGATTAAAATCGGTACTGTATGCGAGTTCTGATCATACATGATTTACGTACAGTTTCCGTTAGAGGAGACATTCTTCTTTGGGTACACACATCAAACAAGGTATAGGTTTATCATTCATTCTTATTGATATCGTCATCTTTGAATCATTAGAGATGAATATTGAAATCAGCGCATTTATATATATATATATATAGAGAGAGAGAGAGAGAGAGAGAGAGAGAGAGAGAGAGAGAGAGAGAGAGAGAGAGAGAGAGAGAGAGAGAGAGAGAGAGAGAGAGAGAGAGAGAGAGAGAGGGAGACAGAGAGAGAGAGAGAGAGGGGAGAGAGAGAGAGAGAGAGAGAGAGGGGGAGAGAGAGAGAGAGAGAGAGAGAGAGAGAGAGAGAGAGAGAGAGAGAGAGAGAGAGACAGAGAGAGAGAGAGAGAGGGGGAAGAGAGAGAGAGGGGGGAGAGAGAGGGGGGGGGAGAGAGAGAGAGGGGAGAGAGAGAGAGAGAGAGAGAGAGAGAGAGAGAGAGAGAGAGAGAGAGAGAGATGTATAAAATATACATTGAGGACACATTTGAAGTTAAAGTTTTTTAATACACACAAGCCTTGAACTTAGTGGTATCTTGTACTTTAAAGACTATAACTATCGAAAAAAATATCTTTCACATCATGTTCACATATATTCTATTCTAATCAAATTAGTCAATGTTTTAGGATTGGAAAAAAAAACTCAGTATATGACCATGAGAATATAAACATGTATGACACGTTGCAATTTCTTTATTTCTTCATTCAACTTACAAAAATGCTTCCAATATCGTACATTTTGTTTTGTTAAATATCTTAATGAAGTAAATAGATTCGAACATTAATTAGGCATTTCAGACATCAAAATAATTTCAGCTGACTACCATATTTCCAATGGGGTTGTTCACTGTCATCTGGCTTTTACGGAAAATTTCTGATAATTTAATATGAGATTGTCACTGATCTTTTGTATATGACCTTTTGATCAATTGTACTTATCATCAACGACGTCGTCTATTCAATCCCTATCATACGTATTAATAAGGCGACAATTTACAACAAAAAATGGATTCATAGGACTGCTTATCTATCCGTTCCTATGTCTTATATCAAACAGCAGTAGGTTAAAAATTCCTGAAGTCCTGAAATAGGACTGCTGGAAAAGCTATGGGTTGTTCCTGTAAAACTTCATTAGGGTGAAGTGAAAACAGTCTTCAACACATATTTAACCTGGTAGCATGGCCCTTTGTAATCCGTGGGTTCAGCTAGTAATTCTATGAGGTATGCTTAAAATATGGCAAGAAATAATCTCCGTATTTGAACTTTTGCAATTGTCACTTAAATAACCAGTTTTTCCCCAGATCAAGAAACAAATTGAAATATTTGTTTGCTGGTCCTAAAATCAGGGAAAGTGGTCCACAAAGTAGACATCAACGAATCTGAAATTTGTGATTTGTGGTGGTATTTTGTGAAAAATTCAGTTCAAATATACCAAAGACTTTTATACTCCAGAGAATTACCTTACCAACCAGAAAACAATGAAATTGTTGATATTTATCAAACGTGTAATGCAGTCAACTACGCCGGCAAAACGGATAGTTCACAACCGAAATTTCTTGAAAACGTCACATAAATCGCCCTTTTTAAGTTAATAAGTGCACCTACTTTTTAAGTTTATAAGTACAGCTATCAACAATAAAGTGTATAGGTACACAAAAGTCCAAGATATTATGTTGGAATTCAATTAATATCGAATATTTTCTTACATCCGGTGAAACGTCAAGGAAGTATATCTATAAGAAAATAGCACCTTTCAATGCAACGTTTAGAGTTAGTTACAGTACCATACAGCTGTTTCGTCCTTCTAGCACTCAAAACTGATGCCAAGGGCCTGAATGGTGAAATTATCTGAGGAAAATCCAAAATGGACGAATTATCAGAAAACAAGATAAGGTCACTAGCTCATCAAATTGAATTAATATCATCGTTTTCAATATTGAATGATTTCCAAACACGTTTAGTAAAGTACATGCGTATATTCTTAACCGTGTCAATATCGGAATAATTTTTTTAAAAATGTAAAAAATATATTGAATAAACAAGTTTGTGGTATCACGTGATACTAGTAAAATATATGTGATGTGAATTACAATTAAATGGGTTCTTGTGTTGTCTTAAAATCTATCATAAAAATCATAAAAGTCATAAACATCACATCAATAAAGTCATGAACACGGCATACACCCAGCAAAAACTTCACTTTATGTTCATGTAGAAGTCGTGAAGGTATAGACAATATAATTAGAGGGTGCCGTAATTTTGATCAAACACTAGTTTAGTTTTTGTTCGAATTCTTAAATAAAAAAGAAAACATCAGCATACATTATATATCAGCAGTAACATGCTCTCTGATAAAAATGACTTTCTAGCAGGTCATGTATCTCATTGCTATACATACAACATCAAAAAGTATGAGAAAAGAATAGAACAGATTACACAGAAAACGTATATGTTTCATTCATAATATATAAACCTGATTAGTATAGAAACTTATTGTTTTGCTGTGGTAAACAAAACATCTTAAACATATGGTCTCTGTACATCAAAGACTGCAAAAACATACACAAAAGTTGTCTACCAAAACAGGTTATATATGATGGCAAGCAGTAGTACCACGACGAACAACAACACGTAGAAGTTGCCTCCTCCTGACGACTTGGGTTCTATGCCTAACGGTCTCGTTTTGAGCGAGTTCATTGTGCGATCCATTTGTGTGAAGATTGCATCTCTTGCACCGCCCCATTTGCCGGGTCCCTCGAGTCTGAACTGGTAAGGAGTACACGGTCCGAAAATACATTTCATCGCCAGCTGTCTGTCCTTCAGCAACAACATAGCTGGAGTAACAAAAACAATATTACGTGAAAAAATAATAAATTACGCAAAATGTGATATGAAGTAGTTGTGTTGTATTTTGACCTAAACTGGAGAAGGTTTATAGCGAGTCAGCATTGTGGGTGGTGTTCAATATATACATAAGAAATAGATGAATTGTGTTAAGCAATACAATCAATACATATTTTTATCAGAACACCTTAACATATTAAAATTCAGTTCATAAACAATACGAATGTCAACGGTGGTGCTTAGTTTATATCAATATTATATAGATGGTGTTTGTTTTCTATTTTGCGAACACGTACGTAGTTTAACACTTAAATGTGTTGAATGTTCCATCGTCTAAGGTGTCAGAGCATCACTTTTATCTCACAGCGTAATTAAGAATTCAATACTAAAGTGACATTTAACCTCACACCATCGCCAGCATTCTGTTTCTTTTTCATACGATGTAACATTTTATTTCCATCGCCTGACTTGGTAAAAATGACTAAGTGGAAGTAATTTGAAAGTTCTATCACAAACCAAGATTTGGTTTACAGCCATTAAGTGTAGCCAGTTCGTCCATGAACGGGACCCAGTCTACTTGAATTGTGTGACGAATTGATTTTACATAGACTTTTCGCATCCTCTCCTCCTTCCGCCTGATGTCGGTCCACATCTCTTCTGCAGGCGGCAATGTGACGTCACCCTTAGAAACGGACCAATCAAAATACGATTCCATATAATGAAATTGATTACAAATTAACAGTCTCCCGTCCGGTTAGAAATTTATCATTGCACACATTCTTAAACACCACATTTCGCCATTTAATATAGAGCATCAGCCATAACCTGATTATAAAACTATTATGTCTCGCACTGAACTTTGACAGAGTTTATATACCACGTGATATTGCAAAAATAACAAGTTATCTATTTAAAAAAAAAAAAAAAAAAAAAGTTTTACCTTGAACACTCTTGTAGCAAGCCGACACTGAAGTTCCGAGATGGGCATAAGGGCACCAATAGGCTGTACACACCCAATGATACAAATTGTCGGTTTTTTAAGGTTAGGTGGGAACATGTATTTGTACAACTCAATGCGGTTATCCTGTACATCAATGACGGATTTATCAATAAAAGGAAATCCGAATTTGTAGCCAGTCGCGAGAATCACCGCATCGACATCGTCTTCTTTTGTTCCATCTGTGAATTCAGCACCAGTTTCTGTGAAACACTTGATGTCGGTCTTGACTTTAAGAGATCCGCTGGCTATACGATTTGGAAGGGCGTCGTTAACCATTGGATGTTGTGAAAAGAACGAATGCTTGGGTTGTAAAGAGTAGGCTGCATGATCGAATCTCCGATTCAATTGCGATCGAGCTAATGATTCCATTATACTAGCAGGGAAGACATTTTTGCTAAGGAAAACTAGGAACCTGGAAAATGTCATGTCAATGGGGACTCCATTGGGGCCTATACGGTTCAGCACCCAGCTACCACGTCTAGTACTGAGAAGTACCTATAAACACATAAGTAAGAGTCAAGATTGCATTAGTCCCTGGGAAGGACCGTTCCATTTCCATAAAAGGGTATAATTCCTCAACTCAATCATTTGATAAAGAGAAATTCAAAATTCTTAAATGTAGTGTTGAGAGTAAGGCTCAAAATACCTGTTAGTGAAAACTAATTTAGATCTAGATTTTGACGTTGTTAATTTTGGCGATTCATCGTTCATTTTTTTCTTCAGTATATATGAGTATGTCCTCATTGGATACCGTTTCAGAACAAAAACAATACTGTCATTGAAAAGGATACGTAAACGCAATTTCAATGTATTAAGACATTCTACTAACTTTCTTATATCGTCTGAAGTTCATTGATTTCAGATAAATATAGTAAGAATAATTCTGACTTCTGTACCTTTCACATGACATCAAAACTACATTCAGTGTATACCAATTTATTCAAACCTCGTTACTATCTCACTTTACAAATACGCCTTCTTCGTTGAAATTTTTATAGTGTAGATGTATTCCTGTTTTGTAGGATATATATGCATTAACGTTTAGTCACTGTACAGTTAATTCAATCCTACTATCATATTAAGTGTTATTGATTTTTTTCAATTGCTTTAGTGCAATACGTATTTGAATTATTTTATTCTATAAATGATCCAAATTTATATTATTCAAATTAAGATGACACGATTTGAAATAAAAACATTACTAGAATTTAAAAACTTACTTGAGATGCCACGTGACTGAGTTCCACAGCAACGTCGCCGCCAGAGTTACCGATTCCAATGACAATAACCTTTTTTTCAGTATATTCGTTCTGGGTTTTGTAATCGTGTGAGTGAATGACTTTGCCTTTAAATTTTGAAATCCCCGGAAACTCTGGTTTATTAGGACTAGCATGATGGCCAGTACAAACCAGCACCGCATCAAACGTCTTCGTGACCGTATTATTTGTCTTATTGTTGCGGGTACAGATTACCCATCGTCCATTGGTGTCGAAATCCTTAGCAGGTTTTACAGATAAAACCTTTAAAGAAATAAATATAAACTTTATTTATCTTACAACAATTGCGAAACAAGCTATCAACTTATATAAATCATTCTTGAGGTCTTACTGTAGCAGGAAACCGGAATAATCTGAGAAAGCTCACGTGGTCGGGCAGGTGACCCCATACCGTTTCACGGGAATCGAACCCCGTACATCACCGTTACCATTGCGCCACCCGACCACACAAGAAATACGATTGTTGTCTTAATTATTATCGTGGCACGTGAGTGCCATATATTGATATTCAATGGATGTAATCATAATCTAATTCTTATACAGATTAACTGGTCTGTATTGTAAAGATGTAGAGATAAGATGAATAACGGCATGTAACTTGAACCAATTGATCATGAAAATGTATTGTACGATAATTCTCCATAAAACACAACGTAATCAACTTAATAATTCTTACATTTTTCTATTTCCATATTTAACGTTGTTATTTAATGTAAATCAAGTTACTGCTTTCTTCCATCTTTTTCGTGTGAGCATGTTTTATATTTTGAATATTTCGTATTTTTTTCTTGTAAAACTGTCAATTCATTCCATCCCAATGTAATTACTGATAAGCAATATGACCCTCTTTTAGGAATGAATTTGAAAAATAAAAGCGCAGCAAATTTCTGTCTTTCAAACAAGGGAATGTCTATATATGAAAGGATGAGCATTATGGATTACAGCAACAATTACAGTTTCTCGTCTTAAAACATTAACGACATCAACCTGACAACGTAATGTAATGTAATATTAAACGAAATTTGAAAATACCCACAGGTAAAGCCAAAACAAACCAATACGCCTTACCTCAGTATTAAACTGTATGTATTTGTCGAGTTGGAAGTTGGCTGTGTACATTTCGAAGTAGCGTTTGACGTACTTGTTGTGCATGTATATGGGAAATTCTTCAGGGATGGGGAAGTCGCTGTAGCACATCATCTCCTTGCTGGTGTTTATTACTGTCGACTTCATCACGCATGCCTGATCATCCCTCACATCATCCGTGTAATTCCATAAGCCTCCTGTACAGTTACAATAGGCATTTCACGTTTATAATTCAAAAACTCACCAATATGTTGGTTATTAGGTTGAAAAGAAGCGTTTAAAAATATATCAGGACAAAATATATTGTACATACCTATGCTGTCTGTTCTCTCGAAACACGTGGGTACAAGGCCCTCGTCTAGACAGCATTTGATAGCGGTAAGGCCGCTAGCCCCAGCTCCAATAACTGCCACTTCTCTCATTTTCTGCAGTTCTAGGCTGTGTAGAAAGAAGTTAAAATGATTTCCAATGGTCCACTATACAATGTGGCTATCTACTGTAGAATACACATGTATACATCCTTAATATATTCAACATATAAGATTGATGAAAGAAGCTTGATGGTCTACTATTTGAAAATGGTATATTATTCATATGTATGTCTTCATTGAAAACATGATAATATTTACGTGTTTATGGAGTTGACTCTAATATTCATGGAGTGTTTAATTGATATAGTGTGCCCCATAAACACTCCGGCATGTCCAGCTACACCCGACGTAGTTCAAGAAATTCTCAGAGCGCATCTCCATAATGTTCGAGATTGACGGATGCCTACTTCTAATACTAATAATGACTCTTTTCTGTAAAACTTCCTCCTTGTCAAAAATAATATATTATTGTCTTCTCCCAGTTTCCCTTTCCTGTTACCAGCCGTGACAGTCCGAAGAAATCTGACTAACTACCCACCTAATATTTCAATAGTCAACGCGGCATGCGATATCGCCGTTTCGGTTCGACAACTGTTGAAATAATTTTCATTATTTTAATAGAGGCATCAACACAGGTTGTTGGACATTAACATAATATTTCCATGTACATATTACTATATCGTGATGGTACACTTTAGGTATGTAGTAATATGCAAGTTCATAACCTGGTATGCGTATGCATGTCACTGCGCATATGTGTTGTTAACAACCGATGTTTACTTCCTGGTCCGAAGATGTATATGAGAAGGAACGCAACTTCGCACACATATCTAGCCTCCTTATTTTGTTGCTAAGCACCGTTTTCAAAGTTTTTGTACACAAAAAAAACTTTGATCGAGCAAAAATAAAGCTTTTTAAAATGTTAAAAGACAATTTATTCCACAAAATTGAAAAATGCCATTTTACCGCCATTGTCCTTTCATTTCATCGATGGAAAATAAAATTAACTAAAAATGTATATCAATCTTATTTTAGGTAATTATATGGTATCGTCTAGACATTGGTTCCTGTATTCTCGAACCGTACCACTTGAACTATTGAAATCGTATCCAAATAATTTTGGTTGCTGTAACATGTTACGCTTCCAGAAAGAATGAAAACATTCTCTTCTTTGAGACAACAGGACCAAACAATGAAAACGTTAAGCTTACCTTGTAGAAAAGGTGCACACATCAACACAGATATCCTCAATTTTCACACCCGTTGTTTTATTTCTATGTTTTTGTCATCCAAATTTACTTGCTGTTCAAACGATGGTTTTATCAAAACGTGTACTTCTGGGTCACTCTAAGCTAACCCATGCTTCTGTGTGATTTGGTGATTTCATCAGAAAATGAAGTGCAGTCACATGTCCTATACACATGACGATCATATCAGGTGACAGATTAGAACTCTTAACTGCGATTTTTTGTTTTATTTAGAAAAATACTAGTCTTTTACTGGTCACTTTTTAAATGAACCTTATAGTATGAACACATTTCAAGGCATATATATTTTTGTTTGGTGGCATTTCATTGATACAGTGTAGCTATCGAAAATGATTGTTAATGGTCCGAAACTAATACCCCAAGGATATCTTTGCTAACAAAACTTATTGGCCAGTAGCCTTTGATAATGACTGCTACTTACCAAAGAAAATGTAGTCCGAAACTTATACCCCAAGGATATCCATGCTAAAAATAACTTATTGACCCGTATTCTTTGATAATGACTGCTACTTCCTAAAGTAAATGTGGTCCGAAACTAATACCCCCAAGGATATCCATGCTAAAAATAACTTATTGACCAGGGGCCGGTAACTAGAAAAATGGACTGAAGATAGGATTTAAGTGAGCTTTAAGATTAAACAAAGGGCATGGTAAGTGGGTAACTACAAGCCTCCTTATCACACCCTTAAACCTATCGTAGGGCTCTCTTAAACTGTTCTCAGGTAAACACAATACTTAGCTACGAATCGTTGAATCCGGACTCTCCGTCTTCGTTTCTTTGACTACTAAATTTTTTAAATCATGGAAACGTTTGACTCAGGTACTCAGTATACCCAAGTGGCTATTTGATACCGACTTACTTTCGTTTTAACTTGGTAAACAAAACCACGTGTAAGAACATGGCAGAGGCGGACCAAAAAACAACCAGCAAGCGGCCTAGAAAGCCCAACTTTTCACCAACAGAATTAGAGATCCTCGTGGACGAAGTGAGTAAAAATAGAAACTTGATAATGGGAAAGTTCAGCGATACTGTGACAAATGAAAAGAAGAAGAGAATTTGGACACTTATCGCAGCAAAGATAAATGCTGCATCTCAAGCTTCAAGAAGTATGGAGGACGTCAAAAAGAAATGGCAAGACTAATCTAGCGTTGTAAAGGGGAAAGCGTCAAAATTTGACAGGGAAAGAAAAAGGACAGGTAACAACGAAATGACAGAACTGGGTCTGACGCCTTTAGAAGAAAAAGTGCTTTCTGTACTTGGGGTAACAGCAGTAGACGGCATCAACACTGAAATGGCAGACACATTTGAACTAGAAAGGTCAGTAGACGCAGATATGCAGAGTGTAGAGTCCATAGAAATACAAAGTAGTAATGAATCTTCTGACAATGATCAAACTTACCTTAAACAATTTTGGGATAGATCAACCAATGCAATATCAGTCCCGTCTAATTGTTGTCCCCCTACACCAAACATTGGTCATAGTGAAACCCCAAAGACTGGACATAGTGAAACCCCAAAGACTGGACATAGTGAAACCTCAAAGACTGGACATAGTGAAACATCAAACGCTGGACATAGTGTCCCATCAATTGCATCAAACGTTGTGCCATGTGGAAGTAAAAAAAGAAAAGTAGCTCGCGATTTGACCGAGGATGAATCGTCCAAGATATATGCTTTGGAAAAGGAAAAAATTACTGTTGAAAAAGAAAGATTAGAAATAGAAAAGGAAAGACTTCAGGTTGAAAAATCTAGACAGCAATGTGAAGAGCAGATTCTTCATATCTTGCAACGATATCTTGGTTCAAAGGATGGGAATGCTCAGCCGTTCCAACCAGATGATGCAGATGCTCCATTCAGTTTAACTTGTCTTTAATAAGTAAGTAAACAGAAGATAAATACACATTTACCTACGTTATAAACACTGTAGTGATAATAATAAACTTCATTATATTTTGCAAAAATGATGAAACAAGTTATCAAACTTATAATAATCATTCTTTTGGCCTGTATATTAGCGATTGATGGGTTTGTGTGGGAGGAAACCGGAGTACCCACAGGAAACCCACGTGGTCGGGCTTTGTAGTGATAATAGTACACGAAGTCGGTGAATTTTTAGCCAACCATCATCACAAATGGTAGGCTACCGTCCGTCGTCTGGCGTCCGTCGACGTCCATACATAATTCTTGTTATCGCTATATCTCAAGAAGTACTGGATACATCTTTCGTATAATTAAACCTTTAGTCATATTGAATTTTAAGAGTAATTCAGTCTTTACTTTAATGTATATATCCGGCAATAAGCCCATAAATGATAATAAGCCAATTCATGTCATTTCATAGATTTCTTACTCATTGTCCTATACAAACTATATCCCTGCAATAAGTCCCCCTCCGTCACCCCCGGACTATTGATCAAATATTGAACTTCGCCACCCCCCTCCCGGGATTATTGCTGGATAAATACAGTAATACTAGACCTACAAATAATGTTGTATAATATTTTTCATCGCAGGTTGAGCGCCAAATGTGGGAGAAAAATGTACGGTGAGAACCTGGAGGATCATTGGTTCAACAGAAAGCCTATGCGGAAAGAAAAAGATCTGACACTCTTCCTGGATGATGACTATAGTCTGTGTACTACACGTGTGGTGACTCCAACATCGATTTTGTCATCTCCGGCATCAGTAAATTCAATTTATGGAAGCAGTATATCTTTAGATTATCATGATATACAAGTTTCATCTAGATGCACTTTGACATTTGAAGAATTTCATCTTAAAATCACGTTTCTGTTATCGCAAGTTTCATTTGAACCAAGACAGCTTTCCGATGACGTTTTGTTTTTGTAATTTACATTGGATCAGCGACTATTCTGAGATTTGTTTTATTGGATATAATTCTTCCTGTAAATCGATGCATAAAGCAATGCCAAATACTCACAAATTCAGACTCAATTTTGTTTTAGTATTTTTCTGTTTATTACATTTTTGACATGTAAAACTAGTTCCAGAGATAATTATAAGGAGTTTTCTTCCACAGCAACAAGTTTTATTTAATTTTAATTATTTGAAGCAGTAATTGTTATTTCTGTTAAAGTGTTATTAAAATGTTTTGTTGAAATTTACACTCGTAGTCATCAGTCTTTGTTGTTTTTGACAGTTCAGAATATCAGTTATGCATAACTATTGTCCAAAGGTTGTTGCTATTACGTTTTCTCTAGCTTGGATGCCCGACTGTGAATCCGGCTGGTACTGATCTTGTATATCTTCCTCTGGGTCGTCATTTTCATCAGAGACATCCTCGCAAGGCAGTTGTTTCTTCATGCAAATATTGTGCAATAATGCTGTCGACATTATCACCCTAGTTGATCTCTCAGGGGACAAAGTAAGCCCTTTGAAAAGGCATCGAAATCTCATTTTCCAGATTCCAAATGTTCTCTCAATCACGCAGCGAGTGGCCCGATGTGCGACGTTATACCTTCTGTCCGCAGGTGACGCTGGTGCCAATTTTGGGGTCAAAAGCCACGGTCTAAGACCATAGCCACTGTCTCCGAGGAGATAACCATTATGAATTTGGCCGGTCTCAAAGGCATTACACACGCCAGAATTATTCCAAATGTGAGAATCGTGTGTACAGCCGGGCCATTTCGCAACGACATTTAAGAATTGGTAGTTTGCATCGCAGATCCCTTGTATATTCAAAGCGTGAAAACCTTTTCTGCACACGTATAGATGCTCTTCCACGGACGGAGTATGTATGGGAATTAAACTGCCGTCCACGGCTCCTAGAACATTTGGGAATCCTCGAATCCTGAAGAAATCTTGTTTTACTTTAACTTGTTCCTGATCAGTCAAGGGAAACTTTATATATGTTCTAGCATGACGTGAAAGAATCAGTGACACATCCCTTACAGCGCGAGATACCGCCATCTTGCTCACCCCATGTGCATCCCCAATGACGGACATGTAGCTTCCACTGGCGTAATATCGCAAAGCAACCATAGTCTGCAGGGAAACCGGAAGAGCTCTGCTTCTCCTCGTTATTCTTGAAATGTCGTTTTGGAGTAAGTTACAAATTTCAAATATAGACTCCCTATCAAGGCGATAATCGTTCACGATCGCTTGGTCACTTAGAAAATCCAATGAATTTTGGCGATCCCCGAATAACCTCCTTGGAACATCTCGGTTTTCTTGAAAAAGCATCAATATCAAAGCCATGGTGGCACAATATCTTTACTGGATTGTGCACTAAGAGTGGTTTAGGGGCGGTCAGGGGCATCCTTAGTCTAAGTGAAAGTTTCAAGTTTAAGGTGGGGATGTAGTTACGCCCTTAAACCTCTAAGTGAGGTATAAGAGTACTTTAAGGATACCTTAGAGTTTAAGAGGGTTTCTGGTTATCCTAACTACGGAAGGGAGTGGTAAGGGCGAGCTAAGGACAGATGTACAGTTAGACTTAAAAATTACCGTTATGCTTGTTTAAGTATGCTTTCAGTTACACCCTTAGTACTTAAGGGAGCTTTAAGTTGCCCTTAGGTCATAAGGGAGCTTCTAGTTACTGGCCCAAGTATCCTTTGATACTGACTGCTGCTTACCAAAGTAAATGTAAACGAGCAGGTCATGGGGGCCTCATTGTTATTTTGAAAATTTATAATCTAATTGGTCTCCTGCATTATTTTTTATTAAATTGGGTGATAAGCTTACAGAAAAAAAACGATGTAAAACTTAACCGAGACATTAAAATAAACTCCAGTGATTGTTGATATTCACATACCGTGAATTATGTTTTGAGTATAGCTTAACCGCTATGTGCAAATTTCGTTCATATCTTATTATTCATTTCCTATACATATGAAATCCTTTGTCTCGAGTTATCAAATGTACTTTGATCAGAAAACAATATAGCTATTTACTATACGTTAACAGCTGTCCGTCTTCCTAACACTTTGATACATGTACATTGATGCCAAGTTTACCTGTACGGCGATGAGACTGAAATTATGTGCCATTTTCACCTAAAAATGGCGCAACTAATCTTTAATCAAAGTTATATCAATGTTTTGGAAGGTTACTATTTTTGATAAGTCAAAATAACCATTTTGTTAAAAACTTTGTAAGACTATGAATTACGTTTCAGCTAAAAAAATGTCTAATTTTCATCTCATTTTTTTTTGTTATACAAATTTAACGTAGAAATGTTAAGTTTACTTATCAGAAGTATACATTTTGGAATTGTTATCTACAAAATGGTACATTTGGGAATGCACTCACATCAGCTAAGATATTATAAGATAAATCTTACATAAATCATAATCTTAACTGTAATTAAGGACTTGAGCAAGTCTGCGTCTTATCTGTCGGGCGTATACTGTATGTGAGAAAACAAGTTCTAAGCTGAATGTAACGCAGTACGATACACGAAGACTTCTTTGCACTTGAAAATATACTATACAGTTTCTAGATTATTCGTGTTTCAATAAAACTGTGATTTATGAATTGGTCAATGGTGGGTCAGCAGTTGGCCTATATTTATAACCATGTAGCCTACAATACATTTGATACCAAGTAGGTCTTTCCCAATATGACCATATAACCGCCATGTTACCGTGCTCACCTGTCTGTTAAGAAATGACTGCAGGCTTGTCAAACTTGGCTTGAGACTGGTGGTCAAACCGCATCAGGCATTGTGTTGTTCAGGACAAGGTGTTTGGACTTTGTAACACGAGCCGTGTTGTTTACAAATGATTAAAGGGAGATAACTACGATTTTATATCTGTCCTGTCAATCTCTCCCTGAATGCAGACATTATCAGAAAATGACCGATTTTCATGTGAACTTGGCCGACAAGAGTACGGTCTGGTTTTGTAGCTATTATTATATTTCTTACTCGAAGGACGTCATGTCTTGACGTATTTTTTTTCTTATCAAACAGACCTATGAATATAACTTTCAAATAACTAATACAAAGAGTGGATGGCCATTTCACCTTCTGATGGTCATTTCCGGTAAGTTTTTATTTTTATGTCACTTAGTCAACATATTCATCATGCCATGCTTTAATTAGAAACATTTTTGCAAATGTTAAAAAACATAAAGTGGTGGGTGGTGCTGACAGGTGGGGGATAAGGTAGTACTTTTTAGGCTAAACATACTCAGTACGCATAAGCCTATTGCGACGGCCTTTCAGACAAAATTTACCGATCCTGGCCTTCTCATTGGCTGAAATATCGAAAAGAGTTAGAGCCATCTAGCGGCAATTTTCTGCGTAAATAATGCCGCGATTTTTCAAATCGCTATTTCAAAAGAATCCAAAAATAGTTTATTTTTTAATAACAATACGATTACTATATATTTAAAAAAAGAACCACAGTGTGGTTGAACTATTGATAAATTTTGAACAATATATTTCACGGAATTCTCGACATGACGTAAGCGTACAGAACACTGTACGTGCGAGTTGGCGCCATGATAAGAAGCTAGTCTGGGGGCTTGGTTTGAATCATCAACTAACAGCACTTATAAACAAACAAAACTTACAAACAGAACATCAATTTTGCTTTAATCCTTATCATTGTGGCAAGATCGTCTTAATATATAACATCACTTGACCTCATTAGACGTCACAAAATTGGACTGTTCGTCCTACGCGCACCCCGCCGATATGACACTTTTTCAGGATTTTCACACCCACCGCCATGATACTTTTTTCAAGTTTTTGAAGTTAAAAAGTTTGCGCTTCGTAGGCAAGGTACATTTGGTGCTCATGATTTATGAAGGATATATTTTTAATACTGTACTGATCATGATGTTGACTTTGTTATAACTTACATTTTTTTGTCTTTTAGTTTTATTTAATGAAGGTTGATTGTGCTGATTTCTCAATGTTTGTTAATGTGTATCAAAGTTCCTTGAAATGAAAATATTCCTTCAAACAAAGTGCATATAAAAAAACCAAAATATTCATGTTTATTATTATCAATGAACTAGAACGAAATATTTCCGTAACATATTTATTCATTTAGCGTGTCATGGTGACATTATCTAATGCATTGGAGATCAGAAATAGTAGTAGCTATAGTGAAAATATTGTAAAGTTTGTATATATATGGAAGTCTGGTTTAATCTCATAGAACTATGCCTTTATAGACATAATTACTGGAAGAAAAGTCTAACCATGATACTTCAAGGAAGATAGGCATGTAAATACATTTAATGTAATTACTTACACTTTTATCTATCTGAAATGCTGTGTATACCTTATCTACTTTCCTCTACTACAAATATGATTATAATAAGTAAGGACTATTACTTTGCAATACATTCAAAATAAAGAAGTAGGTATAAAGTCCTTTCGATTTGTTTAAATCCTCATATTGATAGGATAGTAATTGCAACATCTTGGGTATTTTAAAGTTTTATTTAGTCAACTTCATCATAGAGCTATTTATCATTTGGCTTGTTGGCGATAAATATATGGTTGTGTGTATTTTGTTGTTTTTTTCACCTATTTTGATTTATTCACATTATTGTCGTCAAATTTGAAATAAGAATTGAAGAAGATATGAAATCGCTTAAAATTAAGAAAAATAGCCTTTGGTTCTCTTATTTTAGTAATTTTTGCATTCCAAAGTGTAGGAGTATGGGGAAAGTAATGTAGCTTAGCGGTTATTTGTGAACATTTTTCAATACGTTTAGCCTCTCAGTACTTTCAGTACTTTGATTTGACATTTTAAAGTCAAATTCTGAGGTCAAGTTTAGAACTGTCTATGCTGTATGAGTAAATGATTAATAAATGATGAAATTGTGAATAAATGATAAAGGCATGTAGTTATGCATGTGTAGAAGTTGAGAGTTCAGGTCACCTTACAAGGCACAGCTGGTGGGAATCTCCCTAGTCAAGCGTTATCGTGTCCGGATAGAGACAGAAGGGTCACTAGTTCGAATCCCACCACGGACATGGTGTTTTTCATTACTCTTTCCTATTTCACATGTAATTATTTTGGTGGTAATCATTTTGTCCATGAAAAGAATATTCACATAACTTGTAATGCAGTTTGTGATGCGCACCTTGCCTCATAACCTAGCTATTTGTGTTTGTTTACATGTCAGATTTTTGTTAAAATTTCAACTCGGTGAAATAATGAACAACGGCTGTATTCCATTCTTGGTATTCAAAATGTATATTTTTATATTTTCTTTTCAAAACACTTTGTGATTTTCATAAATTCGTATTCTTCTAAAAATACGTGTAGTAGAAGCATTGAAAGTTAAAATCATTCTCCTCGGAAACCAGCACAGTAACTTCTACGTCAGAAACATTAACAAATTTGTATTCAGATCCATATAATTACAACATTACTGGAAAACGGAATCTTTTAATTCTTACGTGATATGTGTGTTTCTTATCGACTTTTAAAAGACAAACGAGGAAACTTAACACAATGTAAATGTGAATACTTCAGTATCCTAAGTTACGTCAATCTGTAGGAGGTCCAATCTCAAGGCATACTGTCCTCGGTATACGCACATGTAAATAACATTCTGTATGTACAAACCCGCCCTTGGAGGTCTCCCGTGCAAAGAAATGCTACATATGCGCAGATTGGACTTCTTCATGCAAGGTACTCAAACAGAAGTCTGACAGTGCCGATTGCCACGGCCCTATAGTTCGAAGGGCTCTGACTTTCTATCTGCGATTTTATCGACCCCGACCAAATTCGCGATTTAATCCGACCACGACTAAGAAAAATTACATGTTATGAAATAAAAATAAAAGAATAAATAAATGAAATAAAACCGTGGCTAGATATATAGTCAGGACCCTTCGGACTAGGGCCACACAATACGAGTATTAAAACCGTGGCTAGATATATAGTCAGGACCCTTCGGACTAGGGCCACACAATACGAAAATATAGAAATCACGATGAGCTCTGTTCCGGAGATTTTTCTCGCAACAGAATGATTCAAGTCCGGAATTTCTTACCTGGAGAAGTAGTTACTACACCAATATTTTAGACAGCTTTAAAACTCCGTTGAGCACTAATTTATTGCCATTTTGTCAAATGATAATTTGCTTCTTCACCAAGTGACTTCTGTCCCACAGTTCTTCTGGAGGTTGCAAACACCATACCTGCAGGAAATCTCGTATATGTAGAAGTGCATAATGTATTAAAATGCTGGTATATAACTGGCAAACTACAATATATGTGTACTTGTTGAAAAAGTGGAGATAATTCGAACATTCCATGAACGTATGTAATTTACATGTAATCTGTATACAAACTCCGATATTATATTATTTTCATAAAACCAATAAACCGTTTTGTCGATGAAGATGTAGAATTTTCTAGACAGTTCAATACTAGGAATTCATCAGCTATAATTTAGGCTTAATAACTTCCGTCAGTTGGAAGAAGTAGAATAAGACCCAGCACCTAATGTGTTACATCAGATCATTCTCGGCCCCCATCACATCAGTTGTCAAGCTTACGCTACAGTATATGCGTACCGACAGACGAAACGATTCGAAGGGCAGATCATAATATTTTTTAATTTGTTATGATATTGACAATAGCTTGTTGGATAAACGAGTAATTACAGGTTATTCGTCAACTACATCTACCTATATCTCGATAATGTGTCAAACTTCTAGATTTCAAAGTTCTGGCATTACTTTATATACGAGTTATCGCCCATTAATTGTAATCACCTATTTTGGGCATTTGCGGAAACCTAATTGCACCTAAAAGTAAGTTTTAAATGAACAGTTTACAAGAACACGCATATTTTTCATTAAAATATGACATAACAAAATATAAAATTAGATCCGGTAAAGGTCGTCACATGTATTACATTTCAAATACGAAAGAGGAAGCTTGCCTGTCGTTCACGGAGGTTCGAGAGGGACCAGACTTCAATTAGATATACGTCTACTTTCATATTAGAGACGTAACGAAAATACACGTGGGTCAACTTGAATCTATTTACAAAATGAAACGAAAAGGTGATATACTTCTGCAGTCAGAGCCGTATGTACACGTCTTATCAAATAAGGAACGAGGCAGAAGATGTGATGCATGTTTCGAAAGGTAACATATCTTGACACGACTGTCTATAGCTACAGCTAAATAATGCGTTACCTAACTCAGTACCGGTAGTACTTTCTTGATGAAATAGACACCAACTGCATACTTAATCAACCTTATCATCATAGGGCTAATAATTCTTAATAATCTGAAGCTTGGATATGTGACTGCAAATCATAATTCACCGTGTTTTATTTATCATTACAAATTTTACTAAGGGATATAACTCTTACTATGATATGACCGATTCAAAATTTCTTTGCAGTGGTGAGGATCTCAAAAGATGTACTGTGTGTAAGGTAGTGCGATATTGTAACGCAGTGTGCCAGGTAAGTTTCTTCCCCTGAACAAGTGATTGGATGAATTTTTTTTAACAAATCCAGTCACTTCAAAGGTGATAGCTATAATGATTGATTTTAGCATTTATTAAAGTAATTTGTTTTTGCCCTCTTTTTGATTATTTTTCTTGTTATATCTTGGAACAATAATGCAATCATTAAATAATGTCATACTGGGCATTATTATTTGTTTGTTTTTCCATTTTTTATTTGTCTTGTTTTGTTTCTTTTTGAGACAAGATTACTACTGTACATGTAGCAAGGCTTACATACTGTAATGGACATAAAGTTATGTACTTTTGTAATGGAGAGAAACTTTCAGTGAAATCAGACTCTGAACATCAAAACTCCAGACTGGTATTCTACCCATATTGATGAGGGTAAAATTTAAGGTACATGGATACAGTTTGACGTGTCAGCTTCAACTGCAGGGTATTAATTCTTATAGTAATGCTAATGCCTAGGAAGTTTGGTGTTTTTAACTGTTTTGTTGTCAGTTTATAATGGAATCATGAAAGATTTCGAAACAAACCAGTTCTTTTATAAATATACCTTGTACAATATTTTCTGTTGTTTTTTTTTTTACAGAAAGTGGACTGGACATCACACAAGGGGGAATGTCCTTGTCTAAAGAGAGTTTTTCCTGACGTGCCTCTGGATAGTGTCCGCCTAATGTTGAAACTTCTCTTAAAGCAAAAGGTACAACTGATATAACAGAATTGGTAGTTATTTAGTAATATCCCTAGTACTTTATACAACTGCCAATGCCTTAAATTTATGTATACTATTTAGATAGCTTGCATTTGTCTACAAAGGTGTATTTTTGTACAGCTTCTAAGAAACCATATGAATGATAGAACTACATTACCAAACAGGAGTGACAAAGTGAATTTATTTTAGGTTGAACTAAATATTTGATAATTGTTATATTATTATAAGTATGTGTATATATATTTCATCATTTTCACAGATAATTCTTCACTTCATTTCATGGTGGTCTTTTGAAACCAGAATAAAGCAGTGTCTTTCTTAAAGAAAAGTAATTGATATTATAATTTCTGTGAAATTAGCTTGGAAAGTATAAGTTTCCAATGTGCTCAGTATTGCTAATTTTCATACAGCTCACTAGATGCTTCTATGTGTGCTTGTACCTTGCTTTTTTGTATGCAAACCCTGTATATTTCATCCAAAGCATGTTTGAGTCATTCAAATAGCCATAAATATTGATTTTTTGCAAACTTACCTGAAATATGTAACACATACATCAAATGTCTACCTGCTTTTTTTTTATTGATTTTTACACAACAGAAACTGTTCAAGGTGATCTCAAACTAAAATATCCTTTTCTCATCAAAAATTTCAAGTGTTTGTCAAATTAGTACTTAGGTTAAATATATATATTTTCTATTTTTTTTCAGGTTGGTGACAATGGAAACTCTGTCAAAAATGATATTGGTTGGAGAGACTTCTCCAAATTCCAATCACGTAAGTTATAATGTGCTTATATCTTAAGGTGTTCTTTGATTGTATGGAGCACAATTTGCTTTGCTGACATCTCTTTCTATACATGAACTGGTGTACATGAAATGTAATAGATAAAACACATGAAAGCCATTCTGTTTCTGTTGACTACAATGTATTTCCATTGCCATATGATAATTTTTCCAATGTAAAAACGAAAGATAAACCACACAATGTTTTTAAAATTTGACGTTTTTTTTTCAATAATTTTCATGTAAATGAGCTGTTAACCATGAAGTCTGTGAGATGAAATTGAGGTTTCTGAGAGTTATAGCCCTTTGTTAATTTTCGATACTATATATTCTGCCTTTATTCACAATGTAGTTTATTAATTAGAGAACATTTTAAATCCCCAATATATACACCGTTTGGGAAATTTATGATATTCAGAAAGTTTCTGGGAAAACTTCCTCTTGGTAATTATTCAAAGATAAGAGAAGCTGAATTGTATCTGTTATGAAACGGTTATCAAAACAAATAAAATTTAATAAAAGTCAATCTCACTTAAGGTACAAGCCAATGTTATATGCAATTCAGAAGGCCAGCATGCAAAAATAAACATGACCAATCTGCATACAATTGTGGAACGTGTGTTTACAGGTAAAATGAGATGTCACACATCCTGCATGCTTTTCATGACATCATATCACAGGTTGAATACACGTGTTTATAGTAAATACCGACCTCTCACAGAATTGTCTAATAGATTTTCCAACTTAGGTTTAGCAAAGATCGCAAATGGAGACATGTTTATAAAAAGTGAATATCTGATATCAACAGCTTTTATATATAAATACCAATGCATGATATCATCTTGAGTATTTCTCAAATAAGTTGATTTTTGTTATATCTGTATACAATGAATGTAAATAGGTTATATTTTCTCTTCGTGTTTTTAGTGAAAGTTGCGTATATTTGGGTTTTTAATTTACATTTTCCTTTTTCCCTTCACAGATTCAGATGAGATCAAGTCTGACAAAAACAGAATGGAACAGCTGTCCAAGATTGTGTTTACATTGAGAAAACTTCTTGGAGACACTACCCTTCCTCCTGCAGATGACCTATTAGAAATATTTGGAAAGGTAATGATATTTTCTGTAGGGATTTGTTTATAATGATGTCAATTAAATTTGTATGGATGTGTATTGTAACTTGTAGCTTTTATGTCAGTCATAGCTAAACTGTTATTATAGAGGTTGTGTTTTAAATGGGTTACATTTAAATGAATTAAATATTTGAATAAAACCATGAAAAATATGTGTACATTGAGATTGAGAAGGATGGAAAATTGTAACTCTATCATTGACTTTTGCAAAAAGTGCGTCCTGCTCATTTTGTTAACCTGTCATTGAAAAATAAGCAGCTATACAGTATGAACTGAATTTGTAAGGATTTATGCTTTGTAGATGGTAATCAACAGCTTCACAGTTTGTGATGGAGAAATGCAGTCCATTGGTGTGGCTATCTACCTCAGGTAGGATGTGTTGTAATAACTGCATGTTGTTCTTGTAAATATTTGTATACAGTAAGTTCGAGATTTTAAGTTTTAGAGATTGCAAGTGGTGCACACTGCTAGTGGACATTTAGCCCCTGATTTTGCCATAACCTGTATGGTAACTTTTTATTCTTTCAAATAGTGGCAGGGATCAGAATATAAACATGGTACAGTGTTTGTGTTCTTCTGAAATCTGTCATGTTTTTTACTTAATGATGCTGGTAGGTACTCCTACCCATCTCATTTTTGACATTTCTTTTGATCTTAGTTTGGATTTTCTTCATCCTCTTCTAAAAGTTAAAAATTGAGGCACTTGAAATCACTGTGGATCCCTTGAAAGAAGTAACAGTTGTATGATGCACCTATTCAATGATTTGCACTACTGCATTCCCTTAAAAAAAGCCTCACAAAATGTCAAAACCTTACCTAGCCAGATATTATTTTTAGTGTGTAAGATTTGTGGTGATGTTACAAAGACAAATAGGTATAGCAGCTTCCCTGATATTGATAATTAAATATTTGATAAATCTTTCAAGTCACTGTACTTAGAAAATACTTGTTCAGAAGGTATTAAAGAGACTGTGAAACTGAAATGTGTTTGTATTCTGCATATCTATGGTAACAAAAGAGAAATCAGACAGTAGCATTTGAATTGTAGTTTTGTTCATCATTTGGGAAATTTACAGAAATAATTTTTCATCACAGTGGGAGTATTCATTGGTAAAGTAGTAGACAAGATTCTACATAAATGATTGATGTAATGCTGTTGAAGGTAACTGGTTTATCCTTCACTGTATCAGTTTAAAGTACACATATAATGCAAGAAAATTGATTTGAATTATATATACCTATACTTTATTGAAACATCTATAAAGCTTGTTATACAAATATTCTGTGGAAGTTAATAATTTGACTAAACATAATATCATATAACATTAAACCAATCAAGCACACTGGTAACATAGAACAAACCAAGATATTCCCACCGATTGAACAAATTGAAGTTCAACATTAATGCTATGAATTTATTACTATACAGAAAAGGATAGTTTGAAGCAGATACAAAAGAATCCTAGCTTTTTCACACATACAACCTACCTTGGTAATAGGAAAGGTTAACTCAACCATAATGAACGAAAATGTGAGAAGTTTCACGTAGCGTATAATATGTCATGGATGTACAGATGTATTTACATTCATAATGCATAAAATATGCATATGAATTGGGAAGCTACCATAAATAACACTCGTTGATTTCTGTTACATTGACAATTATCCTCACAGTTTTACATGTGTATTCAACTGTTCATTTGTACATCATTGTATCTATACTACACATGCAAGGTGTATGTGATATTAGAGGTTTAAGCGATATGTCTTACTTTGTAATACATGGTAACCTATTCTTAGACAAGGAGTCCTTGTCTTACTTTGTAATACATGGTAACCTATTCTTAGACAAGGAGTCCTTGTCTTACTTTGTAATACATGGTAACCTATTCTTAGACAAGGAGTCCTTGTCTTACTTTGTAATACATGGTAACCTATTCTTAGACAAGGAGTCCTTGTCTTACTTTGTAATACATGGTAACCTATTCTTAGACAAGGAGTCCTTGTCTTACTTTGTAATACATGGTAACCTATTCTTAGACAAGGAGTCCTTGTCTTACTTTGTAATACATGGTAACCTATTCTTAGACAAGGAGTCCTTGTCTTACTTTGTAATACATGGTAACCTATTCTTAGACAAGGAGTCCTTGTCTTACTTTGTAATACATGGTAACCTATTCTTAGACAAGGAGTCCTTGTCTTACTTTGTAATACATGGTAACCTATTCTTAGGCAAGGAGTCCATTGATACATTGACAAAAAGTCTAATGAAAGATTAGACTACAGGCTGTATACATGACTGATAGAACAATAAATATAAAGTATATAAGTAAGTAAGTATAAAACATAAATATTCTGACACCACATCCATATAGTGTATTGATTACCATCCCATGATGGATGTAATAAAAATTTTATATAACAGGTCAAGGGCAAAGGTAAAATCTTGAACTGTTTTCATTCTGGTTTGGACTAAACATTTATGACATAGCTGAATTCAATCATTTGTGTCGGTACGAACTATATACTTTATAGCAATATGTTAGTGTTTAGTATTTGCTTTTTGATATAAAAGTACAGTAAACGTATAAATGTTGATACATTTTTTTCAAGTCCATCCTTGCTGGACCATAGTTGTGAGCCTAATGCTGTAGCCACATTCCAAGGCACGAAGCTGATAGTAAGGGCTACCCAGAATATACTTGAGCCATCTCCAGCCAATGTAAGTTTATCAGGGGAATCACCCAATATATATAATCAGAGGTTTTCTTGGCTATCAAGATTATTTCAGGGGCTGATAACTCTTGTTACCATTGTTACATATATCATGTTACAGGGCTGTCAGATTACCTCTAAATAATGGTAAGCAGGCGGGCTTATATCAGGACAAAAAAAAAAATCCTGGGTTGCGGGGTTACATTCTATTGAACAGCAATAAATACATTGGTGGATCTAGTACCAGACACAGACTTATTGCCACATAAATATTGTAGCCAGTGTGTGTCTATTTGTCTATATTGGTATTGACCGCCACTCTGTCCCATCAATAATTGGTCCATTATCTAAATACTTAGCATATGTCTTATGTAGTATCATTTTCTTTACATTCTCAATCCATTTTTTATATATGAGGTTTTTCGTCCACTCACTATATCTATAAGATATATGATATTAAAGTTTAGTGAAAACGAAAACTGTTCCATATAAAATTTTCCATTGTAATTGAATAGAGAGGTTTTCAACTACGATAATTTATATGTTATTTTAATGTAGGGAGATTTAAATTATTTTAAACACTTGTTTTGTTGTAGATTTGTATAAGCTATGTGGACCAGCTGGAAACAATAGAGGAGAGACAGAAACAGCTGCAGGAGCAGTATTATTTTACCTGTCAGTGTAACAGATGTCAGGACAAAGGTCTGGTAGGTAAATACTTATATCCTTCAGCTGTACTGCTACACAATCTCCATTCAATAAAAGATATACATTGATAAAGTCAGGCACACCTATTTGAGTTCTGAAATATTACAAGTTAGCTACCATATTTATCCTGCAATAAGCCCATATATGGTATCAGTACTACCTTCATGTGTTGTTGTTAACTAAAATTTGATACACAAGTATTTGAAGTTTCTTGTAATATTCCCTACACAAGACTACTGCAGTAATTCAGTGTTCTTTAATGTTTCCACACCAGACTGATTTAATGTTCTGTGATATTCCATCATCAAGACTAATTTATTGCCCTTTAATATTCCAACAGCATGGCTAATTCTTTGTCCTGAAATATACCCACCTCTAGAATAATTTATATCCTATAGTATTCCCACTCCTCGACTAATTTATTGTCATGTAGTATTCTGATTGCCTGACATGAGTATACAGTAAAGAGATGCCACTCATAAGCTTATTGAAGGATAAGTACAGTGAACAAACTATTTTATTTCATTTACTTAAGACATTTTACAACTAACAAGCACTTCTGGACAAACATATGCCATGAAAAAAAAAAAAAAAAAATTAAAAATCTCATTAAACTATGAAAACAGGTCAATGACTATTGTTTTAAAAAGTAGTGACATGCAACAATACCCATTAAAAATCAATGGAAGAGCCAGGACATGCATGTGTGAGCAATTTACCAGTGACAAAAAATTTCAATTTTCTTGTAACAATATTTAGAGCCATGAATTATGTTCAGTGTCATTGAAATGTTGTAATCAGAGGAATAACCTTGAATCTGTAAAGAAATGTCAAGGACATGAAATTAACATGCAACTATCTTTTAATGACATTTTCATGGTCATTAAATTTTACCTTCATCAATTTTCAATGAATTTTCATGTGTTTTTCAATGATTTTCTTGCTTTTTTATGTTCTTATGGACTATGTAACTTTAAGTAGTGAATTTGACATAGTCTTTTTTACAATAATTCTGAAAGCTGTATGAAAATTAACATCTAAATTACCACAATTATTGTATTTATCCTGTAATAAGCCCAGGGGTCAACACAAAATCTTTAACACAAGTAGGACATAGGCTGTAAAGGGGGAATGAAATAGGTACAATGTAGTTAAGTTAATACAGTTTAAACATCTTTACTAAACTGATTCAGACATCCAATTATCTGGTTACCAGACAGTTGAACTTATTAATTCTAAAGGACCACTTCATGTTCCATTCCTTTAATATTAGTTTCATTTTAGATTTTATCCTTAAGGTAAAACCACCAGAAAGACACTTTAATCATTCTTGAGTACTGATAATGATTAGTCGTAACATTTAAGAACAGACAGGTGTCACAACACACATCTCGGTTATTAGATACACTGATTCAGGTCACCTTGAGGAGAGAATCTTGGAAATGACAAATACATTGACATTGATCACTATAAATGCTTTTGGCAAATATTATTACATGTAAGTGACATTCCTTAACAAGTAATGTTTTTCCAGTTTCTGAATGTTTCTTGTGTTCAGGGTGTCACCGACCTTGGTATTGAATTTGTCAGCTCGAACACACTGACTTCATCGTTGTCAGGCATGGTTATTGCGATGAGTCCCCTGGGACAGTAGGCTAGGCCAGTTGGGCGCTTTATACCATTCTCCCGACCTACCAACACGCCACAATAAAGACCTACCTCAGAAAATACCACCACACGGTCATTACCAGAGTCAGCCACATACACCAAGCCATTCTTATCACAAGCAATACCCTTCGGGTACCTAAGTTGTCCGCCTGCAGTACCATATCCTCCAAACTTGTATAAAAAATTCCCTAACCTGTCAAAGACTTTCACCTCATGGTGACCTGAATCTGACACAAGGATATTGCCATACAAGTTAGTTGTTAGGTAAGAAGGATTTTCCAATATGGCTGACATATTCCCATGGGAACCAAATCGTATTTCTTTTTCGCCATTTATTGAAATGATAGACACACATTCATAAATAATATCTGATATGGCAAATTTATCAACATCTAATGTAGTAATTCCGAATGGGAAGGCATCGCCAGCTGTATGGATTTCCTTGATGAGTATCCCATCTTTTGATACAACTTTCACACACTTGGATTCCTCATCTGTGATGGCATACCCAGTGCCATCAGTGGTCATGGTCACACATCTTGGCACACAGCCAGGCAGTCCTATGATCTTTACCGAATGTCCATAGTTACCAAATATCTGGAGTCGTCCGTTACCATTCTCTGCAACAAGCAGATGATTGTCTTTGTCAAACGTAGCACTAAATGGAAGACTGAGCTGTCCCCGCCCTGCACCAGAAGTATTAATGGTATACACAAGTTTCCCGGCAGGAACACATTCAGAATTAGACGAGGCCTTCTCACAATATCTGAGTGGGTCATAGATGCTTGATGCCAGTTGAGGATCAGGGTTATTCAAGTGAACTAATACTGGTTGACTTTTACTGAGAGAATTTCTGCCAGTTTGATGGCCACTTTTGAAAGATGATTCCACTTTTTGTTGAAAACCTCGACCAGATGATGATTTTCCTGACTGTTGCTGCTGCGCTTGATTGACTTGTCCACTTGTTGATCTTGTTAATCTATGTCTTGATGAAGCTCTTTGACGCCCTGTAATATCATTAGGTACCAGTGTAAGTTTGCCTATTGATACACTTCCATTAGGTACAAACTCCAATGTTTCTGGAAGTTTCAGGAATTTTGATTTGTATTGTTTTGTGATGTTTATTTCATGAACTTCATTCAGAATATCTGTATAGTTCTCTAGAACTTTATCAACATCCTCTACCTTCAGAATACCATCTAGTCGTGACTGCAAGCTTTTGAACTGCTCCAGATGTGTCCTACATTGCTGTTTACGTCTGTACACATCATCTGATTGTCTTTGATATTCCTCATCTAATTCACACAAAAGCTTGACCTCTGCACCAAAAATTTTGTTCACAAGTTTTCGAGAACTCTTTTTCATATGAAGTTTTGTTTCCTCATATTTGCCTTTGATCCGACCTTCAAGACAAGTAAGATTAAAGAGTATATCTTGCAAAATCCATATTTGGTCATGTATGTGTTGGATACAGTGTTTAAGGTCATTTCTTTTTGAGTTCAAGGTTGTTGTTATATCAGTAACAGTGTGCTTACCGTGATCACCAAGGAGACACTTGACACATATCCCAGTCTTGCAGCTCTCGCAGTAAAATTTGATGGCCTCCATTTTATGGTGTTGACAACAGCTTGTTTTGGAGCTGTTGACAGTGAGATCTTTGGTTATAGGTACCATGATGTGTGATTTCAACACAGAGCTTTGGTTGTGGCGTGAGCTGCATTGAATGCAGAAATATTTACAGCAATCAACACAAAATGATTCAGCCGTCTTAAGAGGAACTCTCTCCCCACACATATCACATGTTGGAGCATTACTACCATCCAGCTCTTTGGAAGACCTCCATGCTTCTTTGAATTCAATAATCCGAAAATCTTTAGGAAAACCTGGTACTCCATTGGTTGGCATTGTTGTTGGTTTCCTGCAAGTTGGACATGGAAATGATTTGTGTGATTGATGGAGAAATAGATTGTTAGGGGCGATATATGAGGTCTGCACATGCTTCTCCAGGCATGACTCGCAGAAGGAGTGAAGGCAAGGTAGAGCTCTGGGCAAGTTCTGATCACCCAGACAGATCGCACAGCGTGTTAGGTCCGACGGAAAACAACTGGCCATCTCCTGAGATAATCAAACTGTCAATAATTAGGCTTCCTTGGTGTAAATAATTAATAAGGAACGTTATTATTCATCAGAACGATTGTGGAATGTTTCTATAGTATATGTCTTTATTGATTTGTTTTGGTAACAAGTGCTCTTTTATTGTCAGCAACTTCTCACTGATGTAATACATATATCCAGTATTGGTGAACTATCCATATATTGATGCTCCTTAATCACCAATCAACCATTTATTACTTCTGAAGTTCGAGAATTCACCTCACATCAGTTTTGTCACAGGATAATTTTTATTATATATCAGACAAAATGTTCAGCTAAATGTAAACCATTGTAAATATCTTGTATCATTTTGAATTCACATTAAAAAAGCTCTTTAAAAATACCTTGCATTATTTTCCATACAGTAGTGCTCTTTACTTACTGTATCCAAAGGAAGAAGTTCAAATTTTCTTCTATATGAAAAAGTGATATAGTTTCTTAAATTTCCCTTTGAATCCATATACATCAAATTTCACCACAGGATTAACAGTTCAGAAACTCTCCAGTCGTATGTATAAGCCTTTGACTTACAACATATGGTGTCACCACTGTTATGGTACTGTTACTGTAGGTAGGCTGGACTACATGTATAGGACGTGAAACACATGGTGTCACTCATACATATGTATGCAGTTTGATTTCCAATACACTGTACTTTGTAAGAACATACCACTGCTGGGGACATTTACTAGATTATGTACATCTGTATAGTCCCACAGATATGTCACAGAATATGTATATCTAATTAAAGCCATGTCAATTATGCTATTTTTGAAAAGAAGGCGTTGCATTACATTTTAGAATCTTTTAATAGAAAGATTCTTGATGATTATACTGGGAAATTTGAATGTGATTTCAAAATCAAACCTCATACACTTTTCGATTCCATTTAATTAATTGATGAACAAATTAAAGCAGAGAGAGAATGACAAGGCTATAATAATATTCACCAATGTACATGGAAACTGACATCCAGTAGTACAATGACATTAGTTAACACTGTGTTATTTGGTGTTTCTCACTGTTACAAGTTCATAACCTATTATTATGGAATGTAATGTTTTATGTATGGAATTCCCTTGGATTGTTTCTTGTTTTTTGGGGTGTTTTTGTTAAATCCTGCCATATAACATTTACGTCCTGAAATATGTGTACTTCATGTGGACATTATTTTGTAGACTGGAAATTTAAAATTACTTTCTACTCTCTGTGTATCAGTAAATCCAAACAAACATAGAGACTAACAGATCAAGGGTTTGAGAAATTCAGAGACTTAGAATTGATGGATGGAACTTTTCTGAAATTTGATTTAAAAGAAATAATTCAGCTATTAGTTTATAATAAGATCTACCTGTAAAAGCATGTTTGCATAGTTACTAGACTGCATATCTACTTTCATTTAGAGGCCTGCAAGGGAAATGCTTTTTTTTAAAGTACATGTTCATTTGTATATGTTGATTTTACAATTGATATTGATCAAAGGAAATACTCTCTGCATATCACATGATAGTTAATTATTTAATTAATTAATTAATTAGTGAACAACTTTTCATTGTGATAATGACCTTTTCTGTAAATAATGTATTTCTCGTGGAAGTTAATCAATATCATTTGTACTGCCCATGACCATTAAAACTACACTGCATTGTGCACACTGGAAAGCTGTTATCCTAAGTCAGCAGATGGCCTTGGTATCAATATGTCCTGGTCTCTCACCAGAAACATTGATTATGTAGGGGAGATAACTGGCCCAAAACTTCAACTGTCCCTTTATTCAGTGTTTGTATTAGTTATTGAGACATTTTCAATGGATTATCGAGTTATATGAAAAAGTTTTGAAGAATCACTTTTTTAAATGTATATTTTATGTAATGCTGAATTGATGATAGTCACAACTGTAACTGTACCTTCAATTGTGACTCTTTGATTTAATTTAACAATTTGAACTGTTTAACCTGTGATGATGGACCTTCAATTGTGACTCTTTGATTTAATTTAACAATTTTAACTGTTTAACCTGTAATGATGGAACTTTAATTGTGACTCTTTGATTTAATTTAACAATTTTAACTGTTTAACCTGTAATGATGGAACTTTAATTGTGACTCTTTGATTTAATTCAACAATTTTAACTGTTTAACCTGTAATGATTAAACTTTAATTGTGACTCTTTAATTTAATTTAACAATTTTAACTGTTTAACCTGTGGTGATGGACCTTCAATTGTGACTCTTTGATTTAATTTAAAAATTTTAACTGTTTAACCTGTAATTATGGACCTTCAATTGTGACTCTTTGATTCAATCATTGAGATATATTATATATGTATCAGAGGATGATGGACACACCTTGAACATAATTGTATGTATATATACAAATGTTGTTCTTGAGGTGAATATTTATTCACATGTATGAATACAGTGTATGCTGAACCTTATAAAAAGACATTTAGTGAACTGGGGTCAGTATAAATTTTCTGAACAAATTATCTGTTAAGATCAGCTTTACATCAAAGTAGACACTGTAAAATATCATACACTCATTAAACCAGACATAAATTTAGAAAGCCAACACAACAGAAAAATGTTGTATTTGATAGAGAGTTAAGTAACAAACTAAATGGCACCATGAAGAAAATATATGAACCTGCTGTTTCTAAAACAAGTATCATATTCATCCTGAAGTAAGTTAATGGACCTAAACACATCAACAGAACATTAAACATGAGGGAAGTCTTATCATCATATATGGGCTTATTGTCATATCAATATTGTAAGTCTGAAACATCTGGTAAATATTTGCATGTGATCCAGCTTGACACAATATCTGTGTTGGGAATGCAAACATTTAATTATTTGTTTTGATTCATAATGGGGTCTATAAACTTGATCCAGTTTCTTCCAGGAAATGTTTGGTTTTAGAAGCATTAGGTTATGTTGTATCAGCTCCCTTATTGTGATAAAGCTGGGGATAAATATGGGGACTGGTAATACCTTTTAAGGTGTTAACAGCTTGCTATCAGTATATGTGGCAGTCTGGGTGCTGGACGACAGCTGGAGCTGTAGTATATGGTATTTGTAATAGAGATATCTGCACTGTACTGATAGAGAAACAGCTGTCTCACATCATACACATGTAAAGTTTGATTATTGATTATTACTATAAAGTTCAAATGCACAATATACATTTAATGGGTCAATGTAATAAGCATGCATATATACCTTTACTCTCTGAAAAAAATACCAGAATAATGCCTTGTCATTTCAATTGATCAAGGGCATATAGTGTGTTCCTGTCGTAATTTCATTTTGGCTTTTTTACTCTGACTCTAACAGAATGGATATTTGGTAGGTCAGACTCTAATTTTATTATGGTCAATATATTTTTGCCAGAATTAACATTAATAATTTTGATTAAAATTGTCAAAAAAGAGATAAGACCTGAATTGGAGGGCCAATAATTGCCTAACTTCTGTGAAAATAAAGAAAGGAAAAAGAAAAATCACAAAAAAGATAGATGCTTTATCATGGATCATGCAGACAGAAAAAAAACTTATCTATTGTCATCAGGAACATTGATGTCACTACAACACATCTAGGTTTGTAGTACCCCTTATAAAATAGAAAATGTACCTTGGAATCTTTCTTCATTCTTCAATCTTGATTTCTTCTTTTTTTACGATAGATCGTAAGGATATTTTGAAAAGGCTGACAATAACCCTTGTCAAGTTTAACTTTTAATAAATGTTTACTTTAAACTTGATATTTAAATTTTCTTAAGCTCTCTCCAGAGAAGATGAGATCAAGACATCGAGATACTTTGCAGTAACATTTTTCAGTAAGATATAGGGATGATTGTGACAAAGAGAGTAGGGATAGGTACATTATATGATACTTGTTAATCCTGTAACTGACCATTGTCATTTTAAAAATGTTTTTATAGATGTTCATTGGACTTAACAACTTACAGCATATTTGTACAGTAAACTGAAAGGTGTACAATACCAAAACAAAGTGTTTGCTGTTAATATCAAGGTTTGATTGTTTAAATTGTTAAAATCTTGTCTACATTTGTTACACAGACCATGGGGTTTTTTCCTCTACATGTTGTGAAGTTTTCTCATTCACAAATAGTCTGTCAAATTATATCACAGACTGCTGTTGGATTATAAGCAACAGTGATTTGTGACAGTGTGAGAGCAACTTACTTAATGTTCTAGCTGATCCATATACAATAGATACCCTGTCAATGATGTTTGCTTTTTGATGTGATGTTAACTAAATTATTCTTCAAATGTAATTTTCGGCATAAAGCCAAAAACATCAGCAAAGTTTGAAATCAATGCTGTGGTCGTACAATGCAAGTTGGACACAAACTTGATCAGCAGATGACATTTTGTTACGGTAGTACAATGTTGCTCTTGGTCTGAAGTTCGTTGTGTATGATATCATGAAATGATTATATTTTTCTGACTTCATTATTTCCAATATTTATTCCATTCATATGAAAAAGTAGTCGTGACAGACCTGCCAAAAGGCGTTGCCATTGACTTCTCCAATCATTATCAAGTGGATGGAGACATCCTAAATAAACCATATGATTGACAATTGAATGAAAGTTAAACACTAAAGAAGAAATGATTTGGATCATTTCAAGGGTGATTTACTGTAGATCAAGACCTATATTCAAATATTGTACATGTTACTTACTAGTATAGAAGATAAGTATATGTCAAAAAACAAGTCAAACATCTGTTCTATATGTTAGATTCATAAAATCACATATTGGTGATAACTATATTGATACAAACTCAGTATCTGCCTCCTATATGTGGTCATGTTACTTGAGCGACATCTGTTGCCCTTCCTACAGTCAGACCAAGAACACCAGATGGTATTGATCATACAATATCCAACATATGTCCTGGTTTTTATACCTTAGGGATATTGTAATTATATGCATGTAAGTAATTAATAGCAGGTAGTATACAAGTAGACCTCTAGGATATTATATTTATAAATGTTTATAAAAAGCTGCATGTGTTATACAAGAAATGCTCTTGGAATTTTATATGACAAACAGCATGTATCATACATTGAAATACCACAAAATAAAATAATGACAATATACAAAAAAAAAAAAAAATAATAATAATAATAAAATACACTATACAGATGTTATCCAATCTAACAAGGACTTACTGCAGCAGAACATTCCACCTTGACAGGTACTACATTATTAATATCATATAAAGCAGCCGCAAAATAAAACAAATACAAAATCCACGACAAGAGACATAAAAGTATACGTACATATGTACTAAAGTACAAATTAGACCCAAACTAGACCCACGCACACCACAAAGCTAACAAAACAGTTCAAGAAAATACAATCCAGCACGATACATCTAAAACAGACACCACATCACCAGGTCAGTCACAGACGTGCTACACATACATGCCATGACCAAGAGTTCGAATAAGACACTGTCATGTTGCAATAGACGACAAAAAATCCATGCCTCAATTGACTTCAGAACAAGACATGAGCGCCAACTTACATTCAAGTTTATAACTACAACAAAAGGCACACAGTTACTTCCTTCTTCCTGGAACTACAATACAAAGGAATCACCAGCCATTAGCAGTAGTACACAACATTCGAGGGTTCAAGCAAAACAGGAACATGTCCCCTATGAATCTCTCTGAAAATTAATGCACAACAACTGACAGAACTTCAGTTTTTATTTCTTCCTTAATCCTATCTTCACAAACAAATCACCCACATACTTCCGCATAATCACCAACTTTACATATGGAGCGGAAAACCACACAGAAAAAATGTCTGCAATAAATGGAATATTTGAGGCAAAGTTGACGACTTTAAATGTAATTGGTTTCAGACAAAATGTTGCCTGACCACTCTATGAGGAATTCATTTGAAGCCATTTTGTATGAGTATCAAGTATTTGCATCTGTTTTGTCATCACATTCACATATTTGAAGGTCACTGAAAAGTAAATATTAGGATTTTTTGTATTTCATATTCTCTCTGTTATATGTTTGCCTAAATAATACTTCCAGAATGGTGAGATGTTAAGTGTGAGATGTCAGAGTGGCCATTGTCAGGGATACCACCGTAGGCTGGAAGGTAAATAAGCTATTGTCTTGTCATACGCTGTTTACATGTGCTTGTTTATGTGGTAAACTTCTAGGGTTCTCAAACATTCCAATTCTAAATTAAGATTGTGAGGTTCCCAATGATAGAAATAAATATTTGATATGTACTGGGCTTTATATGTATATATCCACTTTTAATTCACACATATATATTGATAAAATAGCGATAATTGACAAAACGTCGACACCTACATTAATAAGCTATCACAACACACTTGATAAAAGAGAACAATTGACTCTATTACAGATGACAAGTTTGGGGACTGTAGAGGCTGTGGTTACCAAGGCAACACAATCAGGGCAGATGATGTAGAAAACTTCTATGAGGCATGTCGTGAATGTTTAATGAAAATCAAGGCAGTTAGTGAAAACGGTAAACATTGTTTATATATGAAAGTCATCATGAATTAAGATTGATGTTGACAATTTGTATATTCTGAGAGGACACTGCTTTATTAATACATTAACCTCAGTTGTTGTAATCACTTGTATCAGAAAGAATAGAGGTTGAACGCCTTACGAGAATAATTGTATGTGGTTTTGATAATTTTTCCTCAGATCCTTTAAAGGTACTTCAGCTATGCGAAGAATGTCAAAAGGAACAGAAGCAGTTGTTCACAGACTGTAATGTCCATTGTGTCCATCTGTTGGTAAAGGCCTTTGATGCAGGAATCGACCGTGGTCATTGGGAAGTTGCGCTTCAGTATGGTTTGCGTGTTCAGGAAGCTTACAGGTGCATATTATGTTCCGATGTTGTTATTACATATCTAATAGAATTATAGAACGATATAACTCTAAATTCATAGTTTATAAAATTATTAAATTCTAAGTTTATATAGCTAGAGAATTTTAAGTTTATAGAACTCTAAATTTATAGAATTACTGAACTCTAAATTCATGCAAATCTTTAAACAAACATGAACGTTTTTAATGATTGCGATTGTTACCCAAAAAAGTTTTCATAATATTTAATATTGCCCTCTTTTTGGTAATTTATCAACATATCTACATAAAATAGAGACCATGGGATGTCAGTTAAGGTTTTGATGAACCATTTGATACTAATTCTGTTTGAGATATTTTTGTATATCCCAAGAAAATGCATCGTGCTGATTGGCTGCCATTTTCTGCTACATGCAGCAATCCTATCCTGTTTTGTTGAGATTTAATGTTGTGAACAATGGTTTGATTTGCCAGTAATTCTTACACTCCTTGTAGCTTCTGACAAGTTTGTTTTTGGTGAATATTAGTTTGCCGTTATTATGACTTTGCAATAGGGCAGCCGTTTTACAAGTCTCCGGCAAAGTATGCAATGCACAATGCTCCTTACCAGGGAACATTGAACCGGTGTTGCCAAAGACTTGTATAAGTATCATTACTATCAACTTAAATCATTGCTGATTTTGATAATACTATTCATTGTCTACAGAAAGTTTTATCCACCAAACAGTCCCCATGTTGGGATTGAACAGATGAAAGTTGGGAAAATTCAGTTATATTTGGAACAGAGTCAGCAAGCGTTGATAACTTTACAACAGGTGAGTCTGGACAGTGAACAAAATTGGAATTTCATGATCTGTTTATATCTGTCAGCAATGTCAGCAGATATATAGCAGCTCACAAGAAGCCAGGAAGGTCTGGGAAATTTTAGAAGCAACAGGCTTCAGTAAGATAGTGTCAAGCGCTTTTGGTAAGGGTTTAAGTAGATAGACCTTAGCTGAGTGATTAACAAGTATGTTAATCATTAACCTAAAACGCTGAAGATGTAGTTTGACTTCTTTTAAGTCAATGGTATATATGATTTGTATTTACCGTATAAAATCTTGTTTTGATTTCATTTATATCATATAAGGCTGGTTATAATAGAGTGATGATTGGAGATTGATTACACATTTGCTCAATTATTTGAAGAAAAATAACTAGGATTCCTTACCACAGTAATGATACTTGTTAATGTGTATATCATCGATTATTTAAGAGATTACATACGACGAAACTTTCAATTTCAGGCAGCGACAACAATATCCATTACCCATGGTAAAAGTCACCCCCTATATGAAGATTTGGCTGGTCTCATACACCAGTGTGCCGAAGAAATGAGAGCCAAGTTGGAGTTTTCTCTACAAGCTTAGACCTTAAACACATTTAAAAAAAATAAATGGTACATTATTCAAAATGGCTTTGGATATATAAATATTACATACATGTCAAGGGTTAAATCCACAGATCAGGATTTGTTGTACAGAGAAAGTGATAAAATGAGGAGATAGATTATAAATGAATTTTGAATTGATAGATGGTAATTTGATTAATTATTAAATTGTATTTTTAAGAATTTTGTTAATTATGCTCGAGTTTAAATTGTTTTAATCGTGTCAATGATTGATGGACCACATTTGCTTGTTCCATAAAGCAACGATAAAGACCATAACATCATTTGATACAATTCCAATTCGCAAAATGAAGGAAAACAAATAAAGTAAAGGAGAGTTAAAGCGGGATTCATTTAGTGCAGGAAAGGGAGACCAAGACTTGTTATTTGTAAAGGGTAATATCAACGTCAATGATGATTACATATCTGCTAATCTAAATCTGTCCAGGAAGGGGATCTGTGTGCAAACTAGTCTCAGGGTCGCGTAATGGAGTTTTTGTTTATACAGAATCAAAGTAGTATCTGAATACGTTATGACAAGAAACTGAATGACAATGACTTGTATGGTAAAAAAAGACAATTATCAAAATATCATCGTTCAGAACGATGTGTATTCAACTAGACAGTAAATAACAGAATTTTGAATTTTCTTGAACGTAACTGCACCTCTTGAACACTCAGTGCATTTAGCAAAAGGCATCGGAATCCAAACAGTGAAATTTCGAAAAAAAGTCCGTTGATGTTAGATATGCTAAACGTACGTCAGGCAAACCACACAGAAAATCAAGGGATAGCAAAGTAGTTAAAATGGTACTAAGTAGAAATGACACATCCAGGTATATTTTTCATTCGGGTATATTTTTAAGGAACCTCACACGTCTAACTTCATTATTGCAAACGGAAAAAGGACGAGTTCAGAATGAGATTTCCATTGCAATTAAAATGTTCAACACTTGTCCATGGATTTTATCATCCTGCATATCTTGTAATCTTATGTAGAGAGGTCGTCTGTCAACTGTTTACTTAGGTGTCTGAAACAGTATCTCTTAAATATTGAATGGGCTGATGTGTATAGATATCTTTCAATAGATTGTTGCCATTAACATACATTTTCCGCGAGGAAATTGAAATTACATTAAGTCGTGTTCTAAATAGATGTCCACGTGAATAGCAGGCGAAGAAGAGCAAGTAGCTGTTCATAGTATCACGTTAAGTGGAAATTGAGACTTTTGAATCAGACAATTACATATCATGAATAAAATGGAAATGCCGAGATAAGACATTAGGAATAAAAGTACAATGAGAACTAATTGGCCAAGAGTAAACCACAGCTTGCCACAGTAGACGGAATTTCTTAGAAAGAATAATTAAGAATTATGTTTGAATAATCATTGACATACTTATGGATCCGAAATACGATGGAGGACGAACTTGGTGGCCTTGAAGTGTAGTATCTTTGTTTGTACACATATATACTGGTCAACTGACCAGGGTATGTGTTGATATAGCATACCATTACTACACTATCTACAGGAGAGACACATTATAGCACTGTACATATTTGGTGTTTGTATACACATATATACCGGTCAACTGATCAGGGTATGTGTTGTATACATACCATTACAACACTATCTACAGGACAGACACATTGTAGCACTGTACATACTTGGTGTCTGTACTAAACGAAAATTATGGCAGGTAAGTTATGCTTGTAAACAAAATCACTTTTCATTACCGATACATTTTTGTTGATATAATGCTGCTGCTGTTGCATTCTGTCGTGATCACAACTATCCATTGCCTTATTAGGAGAGGCGGAATTAACGCGAGGTTTACACACGCGTTTCTGACACTAACTTAATTGATGGAATGATATTTCCTGGTCATAATCAGCTACGGTATACAGATATTTATGTATCAGAAAAATATACTTCTATAGTCTTGTATGGCAAACCAAATTTATTTCATGGAGAAGCGCCGATTTAATGTTCAATGAGAGTTTTTAAGGTATGCTAAATATAACTTATTTTATACTTAAATATATTTTATACTTATATATTAGATATGTATCATATCTGTAGGATATCTGATGTGTCGAGTGACTCATAAACGATATGGACTATCTTAACAGATATGGTATCTGAAAGACTTTACAAAACAATTCACTTTGATGAATTATCTTTCTTAGTACACAGGGTATGTTGTAAAGAAGCGCAAATAAAAAGTCGTATCATCATATGCTAACAAAACACGTAATTCAGAGATGCGTACAACATTTTTCTCAAAGTGTCGATCCTCATTATTTTATTAGTTATCTCGCATAAGCACCGATGGAATTGTATTTATTTGCAATAAACGTCACTAAAAAGTTAAATGTATTCTTATAAAAAGGACACCGAACGGAGAAAACCAAACTGTCATCATACACAGAAAAGCACGATTGCACGTTCCTTCTGTGCACAGCTGTGGGGACACAAATTCAACAGTGTACTTTGTTATCGATATAACAGAAAATTAATTATAACATAATTTTCCAGGCAAAGTATTATTTATATATAACGATATTTAAAAATGTATAGTTTCACCATATAATCAGACCCTCCCTAAAGTCATGACCCATTTGCGTAAAGGATAATAGTCAAATCAAACTAATGGAAGAGCTGTGAAAGTTCAAGTGGTTCATATTTGTTTAAGTACACTTTGAATTGAGCCACATATATTGTTAGCTGAAAATGTAAGAACTACAGATTTAAGTATTGCAGCTTGCTGCATATTTGAATAATTGATAATAAGTAAAACTAATTGCAACGTGTTCTTCATGTCTGTAAATTAAAAAGAGCACACAAGCAACCCATCCTGCTGTGAAAATGTGATCTCCTGATATAGCTGTACAGTTGGGTGCAGTAGGCACAAAACGTATTGTGTATTTCATTCCGTTTCGCTTCTATATTTTCTAATTGCTATCGTTAAATTCGTGTTTATAGTTACAATCTATTCTTTTTCTATTTCCATGGCTACGGAATCGACAATGACATTTTTGTTATAAAAAAATATTTTTTTCCTAATCAGAATTCGACTTCAAGAATATTGCTGTTTTCGACGACATAAAAAGGAAGTATGAAGAGTTTGGATATATCATAATACGGTGAGCCAAAACCTATGCCATGGACATTTATATCGTTAGAAACTGTATCTTTGGTTCAATCTGGTTACCCTACGAACGACTAGATAAACACAAGCATCGACAGCATCACCTACAATACAAACAAATCACACACACACACAAAAAAACAAAACAAAACAAAACAAAACAAAGTTAGACACAATACTTATCCTTAATGGGGCAACATAACTAAAACTAGTACCATGCATGATATCACAGTCACAAACATGTTACAGATTCTCCCATAGTAACAAAACTAACAAATAAAATGATCATGCATATACATCATCACTTTTCTACAAGGTAGTACACCAACACATTTCAATAAAATACAAACACATTCTCCTATCAGCCGCCTTAAGAACAAGACACAAACATTTCAATTTAAACTCATAACAGCGACAAAAGACTCGTGCGAATACAACATTCCGTCCCGAGAACAACACTTCATCCAATGTTATTAGCAGCCGTCCTAAGCACAACACTCGAGGGGTTTAATGCACATATCCTGCATCTGTCATGCACAACCACAAGCAGGACACGCACGCTTTTAATATTAGTATTAAATTAATATTACATGTTTACTCTAATAACCTAAAATCCTGTATATTATGCCTTCCCTGTCCTCTGCGAAAGCGTCATCGTAAATTTTACTGACGGAGAAGGATTAACATGGAAATGGATGAAATGAAACACATGGTGGAATTCATTTTTACTTTGCACGACACATTTTAATTTGAATGGATAATGGTACGGTTCATAGGTACTTGGCCGTGCATTGAAGATTTTTTAAATTATTGAATTACTGGATACATCTCTCCATGTGAGTATTAACATCAATGCGGAAAATTTCGGTTTTCCTCGATCGCTTTATGCACCTAGGACAAAACAAATGAATAATTCATTTCATTATTTGGACTATACCATATCTTATTCTTGATTTTTGTCGAAATGTCTTATTCATAAGGCTATCGATTATATAATCCTTTGGGTAGTTTAAATCAGTTTCAATTCGATAAGGTCCGATTGAAAGCCATGGATAGATACATATGTATTAATTGCATTCCAGGTATTGTTATACTAAAGGTCAACTTGACATGCAATCTCAAACAAAGATAAGTGAATAGCACAACTTTACACACTTCAGAATTCGATACAGTAGTCCCAAATACTGAATGAACCTGCATCATACAGCCGTTTCGTCCTTCTAGGACATATATTTGTAACCAATCCATAGTGAATAAAAATGTCAAAACCTAGATGGGATTTTCGAATTAACATGAAAAGATACATGTATCTGTTTTTAAAATATAATGAACTAACGAAAATTAATTTAGTTGGTGATATTCTTATGAAAAAAATATGGCTACATTGTAGGATCCATGTAACTATCAGATCTTTGGCTGATATGCCGATATAAATAATAATAGAATGCGAAACCTTTAGTAAGATGTTTACTCTTTTTTGTTGTAAACAGCAATATTCTAACCAAAGACGAAATCTCAAGGGTAAGGCGTGCATTTGATAATCCGAATGGTGTGATGAAGAATCAGTTCAAAGTACGTATTTTTACCAGTATTTGAATTATAGGTATTGTTGAAGTCTAACAAAGATGCGAAACAACCATGTAGACATCAAATCGTAGTTATGTTCATTGTGACAGCAGAATACAGTCGGTAGACAACAGATTCCTAGGCCTTTCTTGTTGCGAAAGATAACAAATATTAGTTTTCACTTTTGATCCACGATTGTTTGACCTTTGTGAAATATTTCAATCTCTGTTTTCTTCATTGCTTACAAACAATATTGTTCATATTCTAAATTAACGCACGGTATGTCACGATACTGATGATCCTCCTTGTAATGCTCTCGTAGCTTAACATTTTGGATAATTCTTAACTCACCAATAAGTTTGTGCTTAGTTGGACCAAAGTTATAAGTAGAGGAAGAACAAAAACATGGTGACGGAGGGGTCGGTCTTAGGTCATCTATCTTCATTTGTTGTAGTGGTTGTTTGTTCTACTACAAACAAACGCTGTAGCAACTGAATATAGATGACTTTAGAACAGTTCCTCGGCAGCTTATACTAACAATGTAGTTGAAGAGTTTGAATGAAATGGGCTTGAAGTAATTGTAGAACATTACAGGGGTGTTTCTGCTTTGAAAGTTTTATGCAATGTTAGCTTGAATAGACTTTAGTCTTAAACATTCTGATATTATGAGCATCCATTCCCCTATTTGCAAACACAACTTTCATGAATTGGCGGCTTGGAGAATCGTGGCTATCTGTAGCGACAGGTTTTAAAAGCCTGATTTGTGTCACATCATCAATACTTTTTATGATGTTTCCAAGCTTGTTTTCACGGGTCACCGGAAGCAGTATTAGCCGAACCACTCGAAGTTTTCCGTGTTTGTCTCGTGTGTTATGGCCCTTAGATAGTGATGATGTGTTTAAATGTCCCATGCCAATGTGGTGTTAATTTAATTTCTTTGTTTAGCTAGAACGTTTACTTTTTCATTTTATCAACAGTTACCTTCAGGTGGTGGTCGAGATGTCATATTGAGTTTGTGGAACAATCCAGGAAATGATGTCACCGGAATGGTTGCTCGCAGCGAAAAGATCGTCAATATTTGTGAAAAAGTATTTTTAACACTATTGTTTTAATCATAATATTTGCTTGTCAAATATTTCCTCATTACACTACAAAATTGATTCAGAGGTCGCCTACTGTGAATTGGCCAATTGTCATGTACCAGTTTTGTAGATGTTATTCGGATTTGTTGATTGTATACTATATATATTTGATACCTTCGGTTTTTTGTGGTCTACGGTTTTGCTTGAAGGGAATTTCTTACTGCTTGAGTGTTTTATCCTTAATATTGTGTAGTTACAAGGCATGTCCATTATGACTTACAGGATAATCACAGAACTGAATAGATTAGCGGTTATTTTTGTCTTTCTATGTGTTTCAGTTGTTAGGTGGTGAGATGTTCCATTTCCACGCTAAGGCAATACTGAAGGAACCATCTGTTGGTGGTCAGTTCGTATGGCATCAGGATTATGGGTAAATGACGTACCTATGTATTGTACTATGTTGTACATTTTACAAACAACATGGCCTTCTCATCATCAGACAACTTAGTACTTCTAATAGTTATATCAGTTATGAGACAGCAATATTGTTGTATAAGTACCAAAGCAGGTGTTTACGAAGAATTTGTATCAACTAGCAGTTTTTGAGTATTGCCAATCAGAACAAAGGAAATGTTAACGAAATCATATTTCAAACACAACTTCTTTGGATATATGAACGAAATAGGAGGAAATGTCTTCTGCTTCATCGACGACATCGACATTTAAATCTTAGACAATGCAATCCTTTGAGGTATTTCATCATAACATTTGCATTCACGTTCACAACAAATGATGGGTTCAATTTACTTTATTAAATTTCACTCCCAAGCAATGTGGTATAAACCTAGCGAAAAAAGCCATTCGGTTCGGCGTATGCCGTAATAGATATACATATTTGTTGTAACCCCTCTTTACACCGACTACAGGTACTGGTACAAACAGGGATTCCCATATCCGGACATAATGACAATTTCTATAGCGATTGACGAAAACACCAAAGAAAATGGCTGCTTGCAGGTATTAGTTACTAAGAAATCCACATCGTTGTATTTAGATTTTATTGTGCGAACCTTCCATATATTTATTGTTTTAGGTTTCAATTCAGAAGTTATTGAATAATAGGATTACAAGCATGTCACTTTGATTTCTTTTCTGCTCAAAATTGATACTTTAGATTGTAAAATATTTTTAACATCATGAATTCTGTTTAAATTCTTACCATTATAAATATACATGTATCCTTGCTGCTCTCAATATCTTCCTTAATAAGATTTTTATCAGTATAAACTTTTTTCTGTTACCAACTGTTTCAGAGATTGCGACGTATATAACACATAATTCGAATATCAGGTTGTTAGATGGGTTTTTAAAAATTCTGATTAAGGTGTTACGTGGCACCCACAAGTGTGGTCGGATCGATCATGGATTTTACGAAGGAGAACAAATGGCAGATCCAGAGAGAGTTTCTAAACTGAAAGAGAAACATCAACTGGATGATGTTGAACTAAAACAGGGTATATACTAAAGAAATAAGTACAGCATTTCTAACGCTCTCATACGTGATATGAACATGCTATGTTTCACTAGAAACATAAATATATATTTAATTAGTACAGATCGTCCAACAAAATGATTAACATCCATGCTATCCTATGTTATTTATTTTTGCTCGAAAATTGATGAAATTGCAGATCAGATTCAATTGCATAATGGGTATGTACTATAAACGGTTAAATGTTACTTAAACCGGTAATGCGAGCCAAAAGAACTGTTGGTTTTGAACGTTACCTACGTCATTGAAGTTCAAGTTATCACAACTGTTATCCTGTACATTTATGATTTTTAAGCCATTTTATATTTTACAATTTCTAGGATAAAATAAAATTGTGAAAAAAGAAAATGACAAATAGAGAAACCTATAGCCCAAGCAATAAGATAAATATCGCAGAAAGACAATTCGGCGTATATATAGTATAACATCATATCACTCCCTATTTTTAGCTTTCTTTAAATCTTTAAATTGCCTTATATACAATTCAGACCGGTTCTTTTTACTCCAGGGGATGCTATACTCTTCCAATCCAATTTGCTCCACACCAGCGGTAACAATATGAGTTCCAGAAGAAGACTGGCATACGCTATAGCCTACGCAGCAGCTTACAATGAGTCTGTAGCAGAACACCCATTCGCTTGTTATAATCCCATTCAAAAGGTAAACTAATTCATTATAAATATTGGTTATGTGAAGCCTTGCGTACACAATAAAAACACAACTGTTTATATGTATTTTACGAAATAGATTTAGCTGCATTGCCTTTTCCATGATGGCAAACTATTCTAGTTTATCAATGTACATACAACATAGTGAGATTATTGTATCTTCCTCTTATCACTGATTCTGGCCATATTGTTTTATCATAGGTTCCTGATAGCGCTATAACGGAGTGTGAAAATGAGGAGGACTTGACGGGAAAGGTATTTCTTGACCCAAAGAAAGATGTGGCTATTAAAGCGAAACAGGAGCAATAAACAACACTCAGGAAATCTATTGATATGACAACATAAGATTAGAAATATGAACATGAAAAAGAAATATAATGCATCATGATGTATAGTTATGTGTTGAATGATTTTGAATATTTCGACATGGCGTTCTCATTTTCTGTTGTTTCTTTCTAAAGGTCATTCTGATACTGAGTACCAGGAATGGATCATGAGCAAATTACTTATTTTTCAAAATGATTTTTATTAATTGTATTAACACTGAACCTGTCAGATGGTAACCAGTTCTTAAGAATGAAGATTGTGCTTGTACAGTTGTCTATGAGTAAAATCAATGTGGACGTTTTGTGTGGTTGGAGTGTTTTTTGTGAACCTGCAAAGTAAGACAGCAAACAGTACTTACTGACTACTAGTCCGTGAATTATTATATTGTTAATTTTATCGTACAATGAAATAATTCAAGGCATCTAACTTCAAACCTTTTTCCTATACATAAACTTGCATTATATACTTTACAATAAAGTTGGTAACAAGTAAAAACTAACGAGAGTCTGCTTATATCTGAAAGTTTTAATTTTTTTCTTACTTAAATATATATAATCCTATTTTTACATCTAGTTAGTTTCACATTCAATAAAATTTGTCTGTAATCATAAATCATCAAGGCGTTCTGTATATAACTAAGACTTCAAACTCTGGGAAAGCTGCTTTATACGGATGACCTTTGGTAATGCTGCATGGGTATCAGATAACAGGACTGATAATTGTATAGATAGCTATATACTACGTTACAATGATATGGTAGATAGTGAATAAGGTACATTTACGGTAATGATTACTGAGCAGATGAGAATAGTATCTATAAGTGGAAAAGCATGCTGCAAGAATGGCTAATTGTGGTTAGTTTATACAGTGTTTATATGCTTTTTAGAATTTATGTATGTATTCTCTTTTTTTTTTTTTTTTTAGATTTTCTACAGTTTTGGTATGTGGTAAGGGGAATAACTCTGATTTCTGTCTTTTTCGAAGGCCGGCAAGGAAAATATTAAAACCCAATGAATATATATTTATATTCCATATATTTTGAAAGTTCTCTGAATATAGTATATCGTCTAGAAGTAAGGCATCTGAAGCTGACTGATCAGATGAAGTTTGATTACCACAAACATGGATATCTGATCGTAAGGTTGGTACATTTTTTATTTAGGTTAAACAGGTAAAAGCATGGATTTGCAACTAAAAATGCATGGCATATAAATGTGTGGTTCTTTGTATCAATAACCGGATTCTAAACTTTGATCAGTGGATTGCTCAATGATGCCGAATTAAAAAAACTTCAAATCACACTCGAAGAAAGTGCTATAACAAGACACAGATATCGGGTAAGTTTGAATAAGGACAAGAGTTGTGTATATCCTAGCATGTATAGTTTGATCTTTGCTCAAATGAATATAACTGTATAGATATGTTAATAATAATGGAATCCACGCGATTCCTCATTTCACAATCATCGTTCATAATTACTTATTGATCTTCAGGAATCACACATCTACAAAAGCAATATCACTTGTTTGTTACATGGCACAATGGCTCACTGGAGCATTAGTTCATATCAATTATTGAAGGATTTGCTTTTTCAAAGTCGTCTCTGTTGAAGCGTTTGCTATCAATATAGAATTATGTTAGATCGTAATTCAGATTTATTTTAGTTCTCCGATGGTGAGGGCAAGAAAACTCAAATGGCTCTATGGAGCTATCCAGGTGATGACGTCACAGGTGTTATTACAAGAAGTGAAAAGTTGTTAGGAACAAGTCAGGAAGTAAGCCTAAATCTTACATATATAAGAGTACTAATGCTTTAAATATTTCGTGCGAACAACCGACGAATTCCAAACTTTGTTCCTTTTACTTAAACATTGACCCATGTATTAAAGTAATGTGTACATCGATTTAAACCTTACGTTGTCTTTAAAGATATTTTGATTATGATGTGTCTTGTAGATAAACAATTCTTAAACATCATTTCATTTTTAAAGTTTTAGGTGGTGGTGAATTGTACCATTTCGAATCAAAAGCAATGATGAAAGAGGCAAGAACTGGTGGCAAGCACTTCTGGCACCAAGATTACGGGTATTTATGCGCGGAACGGTAGAAATAAGATGCATGTTTCATAAATATCATTTCTGCCACGATATACTGATTTGACGTTTTGCTTCAAACCAATCTGTGCTGTAACTAAAAAATAAAATTCTATGAATTACACAAATTGTGCACTTTTGAGTTTCATATAAGCCATGAGGAATGAGAGTGAAAACAGTATAGTGACGATATATCATATATTTACAGATACTGGTACGACAACGGATGTTTATTCCAGATTTGATAACGGTCTTGTGGCATATGATAAAGCAATGAAAGAAAATGGTTGCTTGGAGGTACAAATTTACATTTTCCTCTTTGAATTTAAAACTGCAACATCTTTTCAAAGAAGTATTTCAAAGCGCAAATGTGAATTCTCCGCAAATCTGAATTCTCCGCAAATCTTTTCTAAGACGCAAATACAGTGGCGTAAAATAAGTAAATATATATTCATCTATGTTTTAATTCGTTTTTAAGATTATACCAGGCTCACATAAATGTGGCCGAATCGATCATCTTCTGATAGCTGATCTGTAAAGGGTACATGCTGTCCAACAAAAATGCCCACTAGTCTATGTAGAAATGGATCCAGGTGTGTCAGCATTATAAGTTTTACGAACAACACAGACCGGTGATTTTATTTGAATTTCGAAAAAGAAAATATTTGTCCTGCATTGACAAATATAAAGTTTTCATGAAATGCAAATGAGGGGAATTCGGTTAAAGTATAAAACTCATCATTGTTTGGGATATATTTCATGAAAAGTGTAACATCAATTTACGAAAGGCATTATATGAATAATGTTATCGGTGTAAACCAGACCGAGCAATTCAATGTCTGTTCATGAAATCAGATATAAAGTGTTCACATGGGTTTTAACGTAGTTAGTGTGTATGTTAAAAGTTAAACCTGTTATTTTCTTGTTTAGGTGATGCACTTTTCTTTCACGCAAATCTTCTGCATACAAGTGCCGGTAACGACAGCGACAAGAGACGCTGGTCAATCCTCATGTCCTACAACCAGGTTGATAACGAAGCAATGCTTGACCATCCATTTGGAAAACTAAAGAAATTAGTTAAAGTACGAATACAGTTGTATATTCCTGCGATATCCTACTTTACTAGAATACCACTTTCTGACGCATTCCTTTAAAAGTGCTACATATGTTGAATGATTTGTCACTAAATCAGATTCCGATTCACTGTACCCTAACAATCACAGATGAAAAAAGAATTTTAATAGTGCTGTTTAAAGACGAATAACATTGCTAAATAACAATACTTCCGAAAGATGTTTTTGAAACAAGTAAGAGAGATCTGCCTCAATCCTATCTTTGATAGTTTTTGCTGTCCGAAGACAATTTACCGAATGTATTAAATCATATTGTTACTACAACTGGCTTGCAGTTTTCCGATACTTTCTGACACTGAATTAGCTTTTCCTGGCTCCTTTCTGGACGTCAGTGTGTTTTAAATTTCTTATTGAAATTCCGTTTTCAAGTTCTTGGTACTTGTTTTTTTTTTTTTTACAAAAAACACTCTTAACCAACTTACTTTCGACAAGTAAAGATATTTTGTGTTTTTAAAAATAAAAATAAAAAAGAAACAAAACTAAAATTATAAAAAGGTTAAGATCGATCATATCAGTCTTGACTTACAAATGTTCAGATAAATAAAAAAAAGCTAGCACAAAAATAACTCGCCACAATAAATCATTGACAATGATGAGAAGTGATCATATACCTAATTATCTTGACTTTTCACTACTAATGATGAGAAGTGATCATATACCTAATTATCTTGACTTCTCACTACTAATGATGAGAAATGATCATGCAACTAATTATCTTGACTTCTCACTACTAATGATGAGAAGTGATCATGCAACTAATTATCTTGACTTCTCACTACTAATGATGATAAGTGATCATGCAACTAATTATCTTGACTTCTCACTACTAATGATGAGAAGTGATCATATACCTAATTGCCTTGACTTCTCACAACTAATGATGAGAAGTGATCATATACCTAATTATCTTGACTTCTCACTACTAATGATGAGAAATGATCATGCAACTAATTATCTTGACTTCTCACTACTAATGATGAGAAGTGATCATATACCTAATTGCCTTGACTTCTCACTACTAATGATGAGAAGTGATCATGCAACTAATTATCTTGACTTCTCACTACTAATGATGAGGAAAGATGATGCAACTAATTATCTTGACTTCTCACTACTAATGATGAAAAGTTATCATGCAACTAATTATCTTGACTTCTCACCACTAATGATGAGAAAAGATGATGCAACTAATTATCTTGACTTCTCACTACTAATGATGAGAAGTAATTATATACCTAATTATCTTGACTTCTCACTACTAATGATGAGAAGTGATCATATACCTAATCGCCTTGACTTCTCACTACTAATGATGAGAATTAATCATGCAACTAATTATCTTGACTTCTCACTACTAATGATGAGAAGTGATCATATACCTAATTGCCTTGACTCCTCGCTACTAATGATGAGAAGTGATCATATATCTAATTGCCTTGACTTCTCACTACTAATGATGAGAAGTGATCATATACCTAATTGCCTTGACTTCTCACAATTAATGATGACAAAAGATGTTGCAACTAATTATCATGACTTCTCACCTCTAATGATGAGAAGTGATCATATACCTAATTGTCTTGACTTCTAACTTCTAATGATGAGAAGTAATTATATACCTAATTATCTTGACTTCTCACTACTAATGATGATAAGTGATCATGCAACTAATTATCTTGACTTATCACTACTAATGATTAGTAGTGATCATATACCTAATTGCCTTGACTTCTCACTACTAATGATGATAAGTGATCATGCAACTAATTATCTTGACTTCTCACTACTAATGATTAGAAGTGATCATATACCTAATTGCCTTGACTTCTCACTACTAATGATGATAAGTGATCATGCAACTAATTATCTTGACTTCTCACAATTAATGATGACAAAAGATGTTGCAACTAATTATCTTGACTTATCACTACTAATGATGATAAGTGATCATGCAACTAATTATCTTGACTTCTCACTACTAATGATGAGAAATGATCATATACCTAATTGCCTTGACTCTTCACTACTAATGATGAGAAGTGATCATGCAACTAATTATCTTGACTTATCATTACTAATGATTAGAAGTGATCATATACCTAATTATCTTGACTTCTCACTACTAATGATGAGAAATGATCATATACCTAATTGCCTTGACTCTTCACTACTAATGATGAGAAGTGATCATGCAACTAATTATCTTGACTTCTCACTACTAATGATTAGAAGTGATCATATACCTAATTGCCTTGACTTCTCACTACTAATAATGATAAGTGATCATGCAACTAATTATCTTGACTTCTCACAATTAATGATGACAAAAGATGTTGCAACTAATTATCTTGACTTCTCACTACTAATGATGATAAGTGATCATATACCTAATTATCTTGTCTTCTCACTACTAATGATGATAAGTGATCATGCAACTAATTATCTTGACTTCTAACTACTAATGATGAGAAGTGATCATATACCTAATTATCTTGTCTTCTCACTAGTAATGATAAGAATTGATCATGTATCGAATCGATTTTACCTCTCACTGCTAATGATGTACTAGTGCCTGGTATCGGATTTTATATCACGTTCTCATCATTGCCATTAATGTCAATTTAAGGAGGATATCCTGACGACTGGTTATGCTCAAAACACTATATAGGAGATTGAACAAAAGAAATGAAAAACACCTTTCAATACAAATTGAGAACTAGATACAGCAAAGACAAGAAATTAATTTCCTGGTTTCACTTTTATCTTGAATATTTTAAGGATATTAATTTTAGATGTACTAAGGTTTCTGAAGAAGATATACTTAAGTGTTGAAACTATACTGATATGGATGGAGAGGACTTCTTGGATCCTCGCAACGATGCCAACATAGCTCTCGATGACGACTATCAGTGACCATGTATATGATCTACGGGAAAGTAAATGAACTTCGTGAAACGTCTTAAACGGACTATCTTCGAAACTTGTTAAATATCACTATGTATAACATACGTTTTTGCATAAACACGTATCTGATTATAAATGTAAAAAAAAAATAATAAAATTACAGACAGTTTTCAACATTAATTACACGTAATGATATGTCTTGCCTGCTGTCTCCACATATCATCAGGATTAATCAAATTGTAAGTACGTCTTGTTCTGATACATACAAACCAATTTCTGAATAGCTATACGCCACTAAACCTCGAAATTCCTTCTTTTCTGTCGGAAAAAAAGATACAGAAGAACTTAAAATAGTCGAGCGCTTTATCACAACACATGTAGTTGAAAAAAAATCATGCACAATGTGGGGCCAAATAGAAACGTGACACAATTAATTAACAACGTCCAATTAACAACGAACTGCAGGTTAAAATCATAATCTGAAATGAGTGTTGAGATTCTGGGATGGCTATACATAAATATAAATATATTCCATGTTAAGTTTTGTCAAATCAAAATACTTTGAAAAAAGGTAGACGGAGATAAACGGAAACTGTTAACATTTACCAATTAATCAACAAAATCCAATTCATGGTAAACTATGGATGAAAATCATAATCTGAAATGTAGATTGGGAAGAAACATACACAGGTATAGGTTTGGATATGATGGATTCAACGTCGATCTACAAATAAAAATTCAGAACCTGAAATGAGCGTTTGGATGGGTATATATAGATTTACATTACAGGTGTCGTCAACGAAGCAGAAGAGCCTGGTCTTATTATCCTATTGCGGTACGAGGTGAATAGATATGCAGTCAATACGATTTTGGTTTTGTGATCCTTTATTAATTTTTTTTCAAAAACTGCACATGTAAAATATTTAAGCATACTTGAATAATTCTTAATCAGATTCTTGGTCATCGACATGTCTAGGAAGGAGAAGGATACGAGATTCAAATCTCAATAGATAATATTAACGGTAGATAAGGAATCGCCTAAGACTGTCTATCATGTAAGCTATATAAATATAAACAACAAGAACGTGTGTCCCACAAAATGAACGAATGTTGACATTTTGTCCTACCTAGCTATTGTAACCTTATCTTTATCTTGATAATATAGATAGAGATTAAAGGCACACGTGCTTGTCATCAATTTCATACTTTTAATGTGACTAGTAATATCAATATTAAAGGTTGATTATTCCAAAGACTTATGTAAACCTTGACTTTGTTATGACAATGATACAGGCCATGACAGGTTATGACAATTAAGTTTGAATCATTGACATTACTGACCATCATGTCGTGGAATGTAGCCCTTTAATCCTGATAGCAAGGAAATGCTTTTGTATTCCACTATGTCGCCCTGGACACCTGCCGCTGTTCTCTTTTCATGTAAGTTTTTCAACTGCAGCCATAACTCCGATATCTAAGCTAACAGTAACATAATATAAATAAGTATTCGTAGTATTTGTCAATAGACAAATCGAGAAAGTAAAATTTAATGTTATTACCAGTAGGGACTACATAAACGAAATATGCTAGCTTCGCTTGAATTGTGATTTCAGTGGGTAATGCATGCCAACAAAACCCCAAATATGCCCCGATATACTGGTATATGTGATGAAAGAAAGAGTATAACACATTTCGAGATTTATTTTGAGGATTTGTATCTTTCTTATATCCTTCATTTTTATGCAGGTCTTGTCCTTGGTTTTGTGTCAGGTAAGCATGCATCTTTTATTGATATGACGATAATATGCGACCAACATCTCATGGTTTTATAACTTACAAAACGTCTGTATATGACTGATGGACCATATATTGTAGTAAAGTGTGGTGCTAATCGATGTACCACATACAAGTGATATTTGAATGTAATTTCTATTCTCCTAGTAGATAATGCTTGAATGTGAAACTTTGTGTTTTTACATAATTGGTAAAATATAGAACATGCAGTATTATTTTTCGTACATTTATATGTCTTCTTAATAGTGGGTGTCGTCGATAAAGAAACAACTAACACTTCCGGAACACCTGGTCTTATTACCTTTGTACGTTTCGGAAGTTTTGATTTAAATATTTCCTTTGTTCCTAATTTGCATGAACTTCATTGAATTTATGTTCGACGTAAGATTTCCTTAACAAGTCTGTATCATGCTGGTCTTATCTGTAAAGTAAAATAATAGTCGTTTTTTGACTGATGGTAATAGATTGTTTTTTCACTTTTCTGAATACGAAGTGATATTTCGATGATAGTATTGTCACAGTCATGTTAATGAATGATACCTAAGCGATTTTAGTGAACGTTTTGTTATTGTCAGAGTAATTTAAACTGTATATAAAATTAAAGTTGTAGAATAAATGAAACCATCATTTCCTGATCAGGTGTGGATGTTGATAGAATGATTAATGTTGATTAAATAAGTTGTTTTTGTGCGATATCATTTGGATATCACATTTTTATACAGTACTGATATGATATTAATTACCTCGGTGCTGAAATTAGTAGTTCACTTAATGTTTGTCTACACTGTATTTAGTTCTAAATATATTTTGTGTGTCTCCGATATTCCAGGGGTAACGATCATTTTTCGCTCTCTGCACGCCTAGCACATCATAGCAAAAGTTAAGACTTCATGTGCGGCACCTTTTTGGACAAAACGAAAAGACTAATTTCATCCTATGATTTACAATAAACGAATTTCGATGACGCACAACGGTATATTTTAATGACTTTGCTGTTGAACGTCGCTTCTCTGTAATCTTCAACAGGAGCAAATCAGCCAGTAATTGGTCAGTTTTCTCTCCTGAACCCAATTAAATACTTCGCTTGTGACTGCCATTTTGATGACACAGAGATGCACAGGTCGAAAGTTATCCTAACCACAGGGGTTTCGAGGATGAACATTTTATTGAATAGTGTTATTCATTTGTATTTCTTGTGAACAATCTTAAACATTATTGAATGTATTTTCAGCTGAACGTCTGTCGTGCTTTGACTGTTGGTTAAAGACAGATGAGTTAAGCTGTAACAAGACTTATCTCTGTGAAGAGGACGAGGTAAGCATCCCTTCAAAATACATCATATACGATATGTCATTGTCAACGTTATCGTTAAGAGCTGTGCAATAATACTTCTGGATGGTTTTTTTATCATTAAAAGCAAAAACAAAGCATCGTTGTGTAACATTTAAAAAGATACATAAAAGGTAATGCTGTCGAACGTTGAAATGATTACAATGTCTTATTTGAACAGGTATGCTACATAACTCGGCTCATTGGAGATTTCTACGGAAACCCGTGCTTGTATAATCTCGGATGTAAGAAAGAAGAGGTTAGCAGAAGCACGTTGTGCAAATATCACTTCCACTGTCAAAATGTGGAAAATTCTCAGATTAACTTACAACACAGGGTTTGTAAAGATGCGAGTGGATGAAGGTTATTGGAACGTTAAATGTACGCCATAACGAACCCATTGAGAAATATTCTGTCCCTAAGTGGAATATTGAGTTGGACTTTAGATGTTCGTGAATATGCCGCAGTTGATTCCGTTGTTGCTAAGATAGTAGGAAACATTTAATTTGCATTTTTCCTAAAATTAAAGGTGAAATTTGAGATATACAGGTTTAAAATTATCAACAATGTCTTGGTAAAAAAATTCCAACATGACCAGAAACTAAGAAACTTCGGGCATTTCACTTTCAGTAAAACTAGCTTTTGGCGCGTAGAAACCGATTCATGACCGCCCAAATAATAATCTCCAACACAATGCAAAAAATATTATTCGGAAAATATTAAACCCAACAATGTCAACTTCAACATGAAAACATTTTTGCATGAATAGATGTATTTTTAATTTTTGATTAAACCCTTATGACCATACCGAGAAACTGTGTACTGCTACCTAACCTTATTCTGTTTTGATAAAGCGAAATAACGTATTTGGGTTGGCTAAGATTATGCGGATGTCGTCGATGATGCAGTGGACGCTTGCCTTTTCTGAACTTCAGGGCCCGTCTGTTCCTTTTTCTCATGTTTGCTTGAGTTTTAATTTAGCATTTGTTGAGATTTCGGTATTTTCCTTTGTTTCATTTTGTTTGAATGATAATTATATTCGCTCGAATAGAAAATGTGCTTTATCTAATCTATATTGATTTTTAAAAGATTCAGAATAGATTAATGTAAATGGTTACGCCTGTGTAATGTTTTTTATGCAGTAATTATAAATATTTATTGGGATATGGTTAGCTGAATATATTGTAGTTATATTGAAAGAAAAGGACTAAATCTTGCAACAAAACACAACTGTCGACTGAATCTATATTTCATTCCCATTATTACTTTTAATCTTTTTCATAGTAGCATGTAATGTGATAATTCACTAAGTGTAGAACATTCCTGAGATATCGTCGGTAAAAAGTGATATTAGACAACAATTGAACAATTGATCTTCGTAACGTTGCGTTTACGACAGTTTGATTGGATTGTTCCAGGAATGCAGTTCCCTTCAAGATCAGCTACAGGCCGGTGATCCAACACCGACCCGGATACGTGACGGTGACGCCATCGACTATATGGACTGCTGTACAACTTCCGGTTGTAACTTGCACCGCATCACGCCCCCAAGTGACACTTGTGTTGTTCAGAATTAAAATTGCAATATCTTCGGTCACCACTGTTTTATCTTCTTATATTATCAATGTTATCAGAAGATTAATCACCCTTGGTCGCCAATTTGAACAAAACTGGGGACTTTACATCAAGTACATCTTGACGACTGACTCTTTTTACACGTGGTTCTTACCTTGCTCTTTGATACATAGAAACTAATGCTGATAATTTCTATCAAGCTGTGTGATAGGCGTGATGATTTGATTTCTCCTATTACGAATTTTCCATTTTTGGATGGCAACATCTCCACATCCCAGACCTGTATTGATTACATGTCACAGTTTATTAGATTTTTAAGGCACAGTTCTCATTATCATGATTTTCGAGTAAGAAGTAGTCAACGAAGGGACAAACACGCAACGCAGGATTTCAAAAGATTCAAGTTGATCACAATTACGGGGATGTTTTACGGTTGTCAATGTGATCTCATAGAAATATTCCATTTCTTTGTGTGATGTGAAGCTGGACGTGTTCGATGCTCGTTAGTTTTCCTGATTGTCCCGTTGTTGCACGCTTTTGTCGCGTTTGAGAACGTGGCATTACTAACACTAACTTGGATTGATTTTATGTGGCGGTTATCGTCAATACCTGAACCTATTCTCCTCGAACTTGTCAAAGGAGTCTCCGTAGAAAATTTTCTTTGTTCACATTTCCCCTTGGTTTTATTAAAATTTGTCAAATTATAATATTTGAATCCCAGCATAAAAAGGTAATTCTTATTCTTACTATACTTCATTGCAGAGCTTGCTACGGAATTCTTCGGGTGTTATTATCATTAGCTACTGTAAAATCATTAACTGCCACGGTCATTTCCTTTTCCTTGCTTTCGTGAATTATCTTACTTTATGAATTTACATAGCCATGAACTGCTAATATAAATACAAGTACCTAGCCGCGTAAGAAATCAAATGTCACTGAAATGACATTTAAACACCTCTAATATAGAGCCCCACGAAAATATATAATTTTACAGTATATCTTGAAATTGAAAAATTGATGCAACAACGCCACATGATAATGAAACGTCTGTTACCTATACTTAATTCACAAATTGTTATGTGAATGATGCAGCGAATAGATAGTTAATTACCTCTCCGAACAAGTCCACATTTGATTATTAGCAACAGCCTCCAATATTTACATATCAATAGGCTGACAAACAGTGTTCCTCAATATCTGTGATTTCACCAATATAGATAGTTCTTAAAGATTCAGACCTCTAATGTTTAATACATGATAATAGCTCTGAACGCCTGAATCACATTGTGTATTGGTGTATGTGGTTTTGTCACATTCAATGCCATTATAAGTTACGCCGACATAAAATCGAAGAAATTATCAATAGGCGCCATGTCATCATTCACATTAATATACAATGCTAATAATTAGGTATTTCCAGACGTTTTTAATAACTTTACAACAATACATCAAAAAGAGTGCAAACTGATAAAACATAACTAATAGATGATATACATCTGATCGTTACTGAAAACACCGAAGTGTAACTGACATGTATACATTTTAAGTGCGCAGCCGACAATGCTTCCTACCGGAAAGAATCTGTCACCATGAAACACCTGACACTGTTCTGGTCTCATAGCATCTTCACAGTGGGCCATGTTTAAGGTTCTGCACAAAAATAGTGTGTGATTTGAATAAAGTGTGAAGGAGGGGAAGCTATGTGACCGTTACTGTTCACAGCGATCTTCCAAAAGGAAATCAAGCTACATGACAATTTTAGAAAAATATCATTTTTATTAAATAAAAAAACGTTTGTTTCTTGATTAATCACACAGGATCAAAGTTATTGTCATGCTCACAAACTGAGAACAAAGTGTTAGTTAAGGTATAAACATTAATATTTTTATTATATTTTGACGGGTCACAGACTCTTTTTATCTCTTATTCTATATATAACGTTTAGCATAAACCTAAACTCTTGATTAAATATTGAAATAAAGTACTCAACAAATGTGTGATATGGCATTCATGAAACAATGCTACAAACACATTGTTTGAAATACTCTCTCCATTTTCTTATCGACAGGGCTATTCTGGCACATAAAATACAATAACCTTCGAAATGGGTGATTACAACCCTTATACAACTGACATAGATCAAGACTTAAATAAATCAAGTTTAGATGTGATCATGCACAATACGAAGTGTCACCACGAATAGTCACTGCCTAACTGTACGTCTACTGTCCATCAAATACTTATCATCATAAACTACTTTATAATTTCAAGATTAAGGACGAAGGATCATTAAAGCTAATTTTAAAAAAAAACGTTTGCCGGGAACATGTTTCAGTTGTCTATAAACACTACAATAGATGGATCTAATTTGGTATGTTTCAAAAAAAGTTAATAAACAACTGATGGAATAATTCAATATCATGCTATTATTAATGTCGATATTGCTCATGCTAATTTTCTCATTAATGAAAATTGTTATCATTGGTTCACGTACGTGGAACCCTAACAATATCCTTATGATTGGTTATCATCTAGAAGTAAACATGACTGTCAATCCGGTACGAAATATCATCTCTTCTAGCAAACAGCCCTTGTTAGTCATGGTTAAGTGAGGAACTGGTTCACATCAAACGCGGCCACAGACCTGTCTGTGTCATACCAATCATGCATACCTGAGCATGCCACAAGCCGCGTAGTTAGTTAGTCATCCCATCCAATCTGAGTGACACTGTCACTAAAACATCATTAAAAAGATATGTCCATTGTACATGTGAATTCGTCAATGTGTAATCGTTACTTCGTTTTCTGACCCCTACCATGCGTGTATTACATACTACCAAATAACAACAACCACATGACAATATTCCAAAACATACGTATTGTACCGTGCATGGTTCCGTAAAAAGTAACATTATTGTTATCTTATCGGGTAGATATAACTTTTTATTACATTTTTAGCAGTGAAATAAAGGGATATCTCAAACTGATAAACCAAAGGATTGACCAATTTAATGTTTGATGTAAAGTACCAAATGATTTGTTTTAATTTTACTCAATTTAATCATCGTAAAACACTCGAAATAAAAACATGACAATCTCATAAATATTACTTACTATTTGTATAACTGATACTGATATATGTTACTTTGCTTCTGGTAATGTTGACGGCACTAAAAGGCTTACTTACAATGGGAAGGGGAGGTTTGCGATGATGGAATTTTACATCCGTACTTACTTGCCTTAGCAACCAAACAAACCCTTTAAAATGTTTACTTGCTATGGATGAATGCTGTGTTGTAAACTAAAGGATCATCAATTTGCAAACATGTCATACACTGAGACCGACTACTGGCTCTTTAAATAGTACAGGGACAATTTAAATGATATTCTTATTTGTTGGCTTATCAAAATGTAAGGACATGCAGTATGAACAACAAACATGTATTACAGTTGTTTCACGATGGATAGATTAGAATTGGGCAATAGATACATTAATAAACAGTTTTCAGTATCCTTTTTAAAATTTTCTGAATTATCGACGTTTTCTGATCTGCTACATTGATCAGAACCAACCACCACAAACAATTATTAATTCAATCCTACCGCCATAAAATCGAAGTAATCATCAATAGGCGCCATGGCATCATTCACATTGATATACGATGCTAATAATTAGGTATTTCCAGGCGTGTTTAATAACTTTACAACAATACATCAAAAAGAGTGCAAACTGATAAAACATAACTAATAGATGATATACATCTGAACGTTACTGAAAACACCGAAGTGTAACTGACATGTATACATTTTAAGTGCGCAGCCGACAATGCTTCCTACCGGAAAGAATCTGTCACCATGAAACACCTGACACTGTTCTGGTCTCATAGCATCTTCACAGTGGGCCATGTTTAAGGTTCTGCACAAAAATAGTGTGTGATTTGAATAAGGTGTGAAGGAGGGGAAGCTATGTGACCGTTACTGTTCACAGCGACTCCAAAAGGAAATCAAGCTACATGACAATTTTAGAAAAATATCATCGACTTTTATTAAATAAAAAAACGTTTGTTTCTTGTTGACCTGGCACACAGGATCAAAGTTATTGTCATGCTCACAAACTGAGAACCGATCTAGTGTTAGTTAAGGTATAAACATTAATATTTTTATTATATTTTGACGGGTCACAGTAGATGCATGATTGAGTATCTCTTATTCTATATATAACGTTTAGCATAAACCTAAACTCTTGATTAAATATTGAAATAAAGTACTCAACAAATAGAAAAACTTCCCATGGCATTCATGAAACAATGCTACAAACACATTGTTTGAAATACTCTCTTTATCGTCGCTCTTATCGACAGGGCTATTCTGGCACATAAAATACAATAACCTTCGAAATGGGTCCGTTTACAACCCTTATACAACTGACATAGATCAAGACTTAAATAAATCAAGGCTTAGATGTGACTGATGCACAATACGAAGTGTCACCACGAATAGTCACTGCCTAACTGTACGTCTACTGTCCATCAAATACTTATCATCATAAACTACTTTATAATTTCAAGATTAAGGACGAAGGATCATTAAAGCTAATTTTAAAAAAAAAACGTTTGCCGGGAACATGTTTCAGTTGTCTATAAACACTACAATAGATGGATCTAATTTGGTATGTTTCAAAAAAAGTTAATAAACAACTGATGGAATAATTCAATATCATGCTATTATTAATGTCGATATTGCTCATGCTAATTTTCTCATTTAATGAAAATTGTTATCATTGGTTCACGTACGAGGAACCCTAACAATATCCTTATGATTGGTTATCATCTAGAAGTAAACATGACTGTCAATCCGGTACGAAATATCATCTCTTCTAGCAAACAGCCCTTGTTAGTCATGGTTAAGTGAGGAACTGGTTCACATCAAACGCGGCCACAGACCTGTCTGTGTCATACCAATCATGCATACCTGAGCATGCCACAAGCCGCGTAGTTAGTTAGTCATCCCATCCAATCTGAGTGACACTGTCACTAAAACATCATTAAAAAGATATGTCCATTGTACATGTGAATTCGTCAATGTGTAATCGTTACTTCGTTTTCTGACCCCTACCATGCGTGTATTACATACTACCAAATAACAACAACCACATGACAATATTCCAAAACATACGTATTGTACCGTGCATGGTTCCGTAAAAAGTAACATTATTGTTATCTTATCGGGTAGATATAACTTTTTATTACATTTTTAGCAGTGAAATAAAGGGATATCTCAAACTGATAAACCAAAGGATTGACCAATTTAATGTTTGATGTAAAGTACCAAATGATTTGTTTTAATTTTACTCAATTTAATCATCGTAAAACACTCGAAATAAAAACATGACAATCTCATAAATATTACTTACTATTTGTATAACTGATACTGATATATGTTACTTTGCTTCTGGTAATGTTGACGGCACTAAAAGGCTTACTTACAATGGGAAGGGGAGGTTTGCGATGATGGAATTTTACATCCGTACTTACTTGCCTTAGCAACCAAACAAACCCTTTAAAATGTTTACTTGCTATGGATGAATGCTGTGTTGTAAACTAAAGGATCATCAATTTGCAAACATGTCATACACTGAGACCGACTACTGGCTCTTTAAATAGTACAGGGACAATTTAAATGATATTCTTATTTGTTGGCTTATCAAAATGTAAGGACATGCAGTATGAACAACAAACATGTATTACAGTTGTTTCACGATGGATAGATTAGAATTGGGCAATAGATACATTAATAAACAGTTTTCAGTATCCTTTTTAAAATTTTCTGAATTATCGACGTTTTCTGATCTGCTACATTGATCAGAACCAACCACCACAAACAATTATTAATTCAATCCTACCGCCATAAAATCGAAGTAATCATCAATAGGCGCCATGGCATCATTCACATTGATATACGATGCTAATAATTAGGTATTTCCAGGCGTGTTTAATAACTTTACAACAATACATCAAAAAGAGTGCAAACTGATAAAACATAACTAATAGATGATATACATCTGAACGTTACTGAAAACACCGAAGTGTAACTGACATGTATACATTTTAAGTGCGCAGCCGACAATGCTTCCTACCGGAAAGAATCTGTCACCATGAAACACCTGACACTGTTCTGGTCTCATAGCATCTTCACAGTGGGCCATGTTTAAGGTTCTGCACAAAAATAGTGTGTGATTTGAATAAGGTGTGAAGGAGGGGAAGCTATGTGACCGTTACTGTTCACAGCGACTCCAAAAGGAAATCAAGCTACATGACAATTTTAGAAAAATATCATCGACTTTTATTAAATAAAAAAACGTTTGTTTCTTGTTGACCTGGCACACAGGATCAAAGTTATTGTCATGCTCACAAACTGAGAACCGATCTAGTGTTAGTTAAGGTATAAACATTAATATTTTTATTATATTTTGACGGGTCACAGTAGATGCATGATTGAGTATCTCTTATTCTATATATAACGTTTAGCATAAACCTAAACTCTTGATTAAATATTGAAATAAAGTACTCAACAAATAGAAAAACTTCCCATGGCATTCATGAAACAATGCTACAAACACATTGTTTGAAATACTCTCTTTATCGTCGCTCTTATCGACAGGGCTATTCTGGCACATAAAATACAATAACCTTCGAAATGGGTCCGTTTACAACCCTTATACAACTGACATAGATCAAGACTTAAATAAATCAAGGCTTAGATGTGACTGATGCACAATACGAAGTGTCACCACGAATAGTCACTGCCTAACTGTACGTCTACTGTCCATCAAATACTTATCATCATAAACTACTTTATAATTTCAAGATTAAGGACGAAGGATCATTAAAGCTAATTTTAAAAAAAAAACGTTTGCCGGGAACATGTTTCAGTTGTCTATAAACACTACAATAGATGGATCTAATTTGGTATGTTTCAAAAAAAGTTAATAAACAACTGATGGAATAATTCAATATCATGCTATTATTAATGTCGATATTGCTCATGCTAATTTTCTCATTTAATGAAAATTGTTATCATTGGTTCACGTACGAGGAACCCTAACAATATCCTTATGATTGGTTATCATCTAGAAGTAAACATGACTGTCAATCCGGTACGAAATATCATCTCTTCTAGCAAACAGCCCTTGTTAGTCATGGTTAAGTGAGGAACTGGTTCACATCAAACGCGGCCACAGACCTGTCTGTGTCATACCAATCATGCATACCTGAGCATGCCACAAGCCGCGTAGTTAGTTAGTCATCCCATCCAATCTGAGTGACACTGTCACTAAAACATCATTAAAAAGATATGTCCATTGTACATGTGAATTCGTCAATGTGTAATCGTTACTTTGTTTTCTGACCCCTACCATGCGTGTATTACATACTACCAAATAACAACAACCACATGACAATATTCCAAAACATACGTATTGTACCGTGCATGGTTCCGTAAAAAGTAACATTATTGTTATCTTATCGGGTAGATATAACTTTTTATTACATTTTTAGCAGTGAAATAAAGGGATATCTCAAACTGATAAACCAAAGGATTGACCAATTTAATGTTTGATGTAAAGTACCAAATGATTTGTTTTAATTTTACTCAATTTAATCATCGTAAAACACTCGAAATAAAAACATGACAATCTCATAAATATTACTTACTATTTGTATAACTGATACTGATATATGTTACTTTGCTTCTGGTAATGTTGACGGCACTAAAAGGCTTACTTACAATGGGAAGGGGAGGTTTGCGATGATGGAATTTTACATCCGTACTTACTTGCCTTAGCAACCAAACAAACCCTTTAAAATGTTTACTTGCTATGGATGAATGCTGTGTTGTAAACTAAAGGATCATCAATTTGCAAACATGTCATACACTGAGACCGACTACTGGCTCTTTAAATAGTACAGGGACAATTTAAATGATATTCTTATTTGTTGGCTTATCAAAATGTAAGGACATGCAGTATGAACAACAAACATGTATTACAGTTGTTTCACGATGGATAGATTAGAATTGGGCAATAGATACATTAATAAACAGTTTTCAGTATCCTTTTTAAAATTTTCTGAATTATCGACGTTTTCTGATCTGCTACATTGATCAGAACCAACCACCACAAACAATTATTAATTCAATCCTACCGCCATAAAATCGAAGTAATCATCAATAGGCGCCATGGCATCATTCACATTGATATACGATGCTAATAATTAGGTATTTCCAGGCGTGTTTAATAACTTTACAACAATACATCAAAAAGAGTGCAAACTGATAAAACATAACTAATAGATGATATACATCTGAACGTTACTGAAAACACCGAAGTGTAACTGACATGTATACATTTTAAGTGCGCAGCCGACAATGCTTCCTACCGGAAAGAATCTGTCACCATGAAACACCTGACACTGTTCTGGTCTCATAGCATCTTCACAGTGGGCCATGTTTAAGGTTCTGCACAAAAATAGTGTGTGATTTGAATAAGGTGTGAAGGAGGGGAAGCTATGTGACCGTTACTGTTCACAGCGACTCCAAAAGGAAATCAAGCTACATGACAATTTTAGAAAAATATCATCGACTTTTATTAAATAAAAAAACGTTTGTTTCTTGTTGACCTGGCACACAGGATCAAAGTTATTGTCATGCTCACAAACTGAGAACCGATCTAGTGTTAGTTAAGGTATAAACATTAATATTTTTATTATATTTTGACGGGTCACAGTAGATGCATGATTGAGTATCTCTTATTCTATATATAACGTTTAGCATAAACCTAAACTCTTGATTAAATATTGAAATAAAGTACTCAACAAATAGAAAAACTTCCCATGGCATTCATGAAACAATGCTACAAACACATTGTTTGAAATACTCTCTTTATCGTCGCTCTTATCGACAGGGCTATTCTGGCACATAAAATACAATAACCTTCGAAATGGGTCCGTTTACAACCCTTATACAACTGACATAGATCAAGACTTAAATAAATCAAGGCTTAGATGTGACTGATGCACAATACGAAGTGTCACCACGAATAGTCACTGCCTAACTGTACGTCTACTGTCCATCAAATACTTATCATCATAAACTACTTTATAATTTCAAGATTAAGGACGAAGGATCATTAAAGCTAATTTTAAAAAAAAACGTTTGCCGGGAACATGTTTCAGTTGTCTATAAACACTACAATAGATGGATCTAATTTGGTATGTTTCAAAAAAAGTTAATAAACAACTGATGGAATAATTCAATATCATGCTATTATTAATGTCGATATTGCTCATGCTAATTTTCTCATTTAATGAAAATTGTTATCATTGGTTCACGTACGAGGAACCCTAACAATATCCTTATGATTGGTTATCATCTAGAAGTAAACATGACTGTCAATCCGGTACGAAATATCATCTCTTCTAGCAAACAGCCCTTGTTAGTCATGGTTAAGTGAGGAACTGGTTCACATCAAACGCGGCCACAGACCTGTCTGTGTCATACCAATCATGCATACCTGAGCATGCCACAAGCCGCGTAGTTAGTTAGTCATCCCATCCAATCTGAGTGACACTGTCACTAAAACATCATTAAAAAGATATGTCCATTGTACATGTGAATTCGTCAATGTGTAATCGTTACTTCGTTTTCTGACCCCTACCATGCGTGTATTACATACTACCAAATAACAACAACCACATGACAATATTCCAAAACATACGTATTGTACCGTGCATGCTTCCGTAAAAAAGTAACATTATTGTTATCTTATCGGGTAGATATAACTTTTTATTACATTTTTAGCAGTGAAATAAAGGGATATCTCAAACTGATAAACCAAAGGATTGACCAATTTAATGTTTGATGTAAAGTACCAAATGATTTGTTTTAATTTTACTCAATTTAATCATCGTAAAACACTCGAAATAAAAACATGACATTCTCATAAATATTACATACTGTTTGTATAAATGATACTGATATATACTAACACGAAAAAGAAACGCCGGGTACACTAAATATACTACAAATGATTTATTGCTTGGCCTAGAATAATGACACTCGGTCAGGTTGATGTGTTGTTCGCGGTCACTAGGTACACGTGTTTAAAATCACACAATACCTGACCTCCGCGCTCCGTGCGAGGCACGTGCTAAAATACAAGAATCCCGTGCAGGGGAAGGTAATTGAGTTCGCCAATGGAAATTTTCAGTCTATTTGATACTGTTCAAGTATTCGGATTGATTTTTCAAAGTTTGATTCGAATTAAGCAATTTACATCCATGCCACGATTGACGAAAGTCCAGCGGGCACAGGCTATAGGAGTGCTTTTGCAGGGTCAGGGCTAACTTCAGGTTGCTGCACATTTTGGTGTGCATATTCGGACAATTCAATGTCTTGTCCAACGTGTGCGAGTGACGGGAAGGGTCATCGACCGACCGCGAAGTGGACATCCGCGCGTCACGACGCCACATCAGGATCGGTTTATAAGACTTTCTCACTTACGTAATCGCCATCTCACAGCTACCGAAACTGAAAGACGCCCGGCCTCATGTCACTGAGAGAAGTCATAACCGCCATATTCATCCTGATACGGTTCGAAACCGATTACGCGTCAATGGCCTAAGAGCCCGACGTCCATACAGATCTGCCCCTAACTCCTGCGCGCCGCCAACGCCGATTGACAGTTACAAGTAAATAACACAATTTTCTTACATGAAAAGCTTAAACATAGATAAAGTTCTTCTACCGTTCGGACGGGCGACGTCGTGTATATCGACGTCCAAACGTATAGATGCGTCGCAATTTGGATTCAGGTAGGCCCACCATTTTAAATACCCCTGATCGTGATTACGTAATTTAACCGGCGTAAAGCATAGATATAAATCCTTCGCCCAGTTGCCGTGCCATGTGTGCAAGCACGGAACCTGATATTCCAGCAAGACAATGCCCGGCCTCATGTCGCTAGAGTTTGTCATTAATTTCTTGCCAATAGTAACGTAATCCCAATCGATTGGCCAGCATTCAGTCCAGCTTTGCCTCCAATTGAGCATTTGTGGGACGAATTCAATAAGAGTAAGACGTCCAAGTGCCCCCACTTTTTTACACGTGCCTTATATGAAGAATGGAATAAATCCCCATTGAAAGGGTTAACACCCTAATGAATTCCATGCATAGAAGTTCAGGGCTGCGTAAAGCTGCACATTGAGGACACACATTACTGTAAATGTGTGTTGCGCAATACAACAGGGTCATGTAAAAGTGGATATTTTTGGCATAATTAGCATTGATAATCGATAGAAACTTCAACAAATGGTTCCAAACAGATGAAATTGTATACAAAAATGAATGAAATAATGTAACATTAAATTATGTCATTTAGGTTACACGGCGTTTCTTTTTCGTTTTAGTATATGTTACTTTGCTTCTGGTAAGGTTGACGGCACTAAAAGGCTCACTAACAATGGGAAGGGGAGGTTTGCGATGATGGAATTTTACATTCGTACTTACTTGCCTTAGCAACGAAACAAACAAACCCTTTAAAATATTTACTTGCCATGGATGAATGCTGTGTTGTAAACTAAAGGATCATCGATTTGCAAACATGTCATACACTGAGACCGACTACTGGCTCTCTTAAATAGTACAGGGACAATTTAAATGATATTCTTATTTGTTGGCTTATCAAAATGTAAGGACATGCAGTATGAACAACAAAAATGTATTACAGTTGTTTTACGATGGATAGATTAGAATTGGGCAATAGATACAATAATAAACAGTTTTCATTACACCTTTAGAAGTACTTACAGCATAGCATGATAAAGAAATAATCCCATGCTCCTTGTAGAAATCGTCAGTGATGGTAAGGGTCTTAATTTGAAACTTTGATTGCGACTTAGGAAACCCAATATTGATCTAAAGAAAAGACAAGATCTAGATTGAGAGGTGCACCAGCCCTATAATGGAGTATGCTCTGTTTGTACTTAGTGTAAGTAAGTTAGTATGAGCAGTCATTGCATCAACTTCGTTGATATTCGCTTCGTAATGATACTGATATATGTTACTGGGCTTCTGGTAAGGTTGACGGTACTAAATAGCTTACTTACAATGGTAAGGGAAGGTTGGCGATGACGGAGTGTTGCTGGTGTCTAGTGTTGGACGCTACCAGCAACAATAGTTATTATTTCTTGTCTTGTTGTCCTCGTGATATGATATTATGTGATCTGTATGTAAGCCGTGTCTTCATCAGAATGGCGCCGGTTCCTGCCATCCATTTAATATTTATTGATTTTAAATCCTTCATAATTGCTCTGAAATTTGGAAACATTAAACGTAGACGAAAATAAATATTGCCGCATCGATTTTGTGTTTGAGTTGTTCCATTTTTATGCTGAAGATGTGATAAGTGATCAACTAAAAAGGACATTTCATGTTTTTACTTTGAATAATATACACGTACATGTTCTATACCATTAAACAAATATCGTAAGTAAACGATCTATTAAGCCAGGTGAATCCTGAGCGACTGTTATTTAACCGCTTGGTGCGTTTGGTGTGTGCTTGCATTTAACAGACGATAAGACAATACATATCAAGTGCCAATCAATACCAGTCACTTAGGGTCATTAGTTTTTGTCGTGTCTCTTGCAATGCAATGAATATATAAATTGTTGCTTAAAGCCCTTGTCACTATTACAACACACCCTACCGTGTTGTTAATTCATCGTATATCATATAATTTATTTTGTTCGTCACATGAAATGATATCACCAATTCACCGGCTTTATGATATATTCTAAACCTATAGATACGAGAAATACATTCGCTATAAAAACTAGCCATACATCAAACGTTAGCTACCGTTACTCTTTGGAAATAATGATTAAATAGCACAACTTGTTTGCTGAAGCTAATGTATCTAGAATTTAAATACACGTATTGTGAAATGTGCGTTGCTATTCTGTATAAGGATGCAAGTTTTACCGATTTACATATGTCAAAGTGTATCATTTGTGAGATCAACTAAGGAATGTGTATTGTAAAAATACGAAGTACAGTTTTAGAATGCTGATCTTCACATGCTTCAGTTCAAATTACACACCATATTAAACAAACATTTTGATATCAAAATATGTTTCGTGTACCTACCATCATACATAGCTGAACATACTACGAAAAAACCCATGAGTACCGTCAGCTCTAAATGAATAAACTTACAATACAGTGTTACATTTATACTGCTGCGCCAAAGTGGTAAATAACATTGCGCATTACTTTGTTAATACCTGCAGGATGGATGGATGGATGGAGGGAGGATGGATGGATGGATGGAGGGAGGGTGGAGGATGGATGGATGGATGGATGGATGGATGGAGGATGGATGGATGGATGGATGGAGGATGGATGATGGATGAATGAATGGATTGATTGATGGATGGATGGATTGATGGATGGATGGAAGATGGATGGGTGGAGGATGGATGGATGGATGGATGATGGATGGATGAATGGATTGATGGATGGATGGATGATGGATGGATGGATGGATGGAGGATGGATGGCTTGATGGCTGGCTGGATGGACAATAAAATAATCAAATAAACACACGAACATATTCAGTTATTCTTAATCAATATTATGTATGGTGTTTCCCGAAACACTGTTATTTTAGGTCTCTAGACGTATGTCAGTTTCATATGTCGATCTTACTGTAAAAATATACCCATCTGTCGTCGGCACTATCATGCCCGCCATTTTTTTCTATAACTTTATTAGCACGCGAGGTCAAATACGTAAAGGTAGATCTTTGTTCAGGGGTACAACCTTATTTTGCCTTTCCTTACAGATTATGGCGTCAGACTGTAGTATCATTATTATATAAGTAGTACTATCACATGGTATCATTTTCTAGTTGATGTATGTAACTGATCTGTGTTTATCTCTTCTGTAATGCATGTTGTCTTTTAACTTGTGTATCTGTAGTAGACACTGCTTGTGATCACAAGTCCCGAGGTTTGCCGTTACATCCATGCAACGTTTTGATAAAGTTACATATGTCGTTCTTATGAATTCAGCCAGTGATTGGGATAAGTTCCCAATCTGGTTTACTTCAAATGTTTCGACATGGTTACCCTCATTCGCCTCCTGGGTTTCAACAATTACGGCTCTTACATTGAAGTACCGATAACGAGTCCTAGAAGGACGAAACAGATGCTTACTGCAATGTGATTAATCATTTGCCTTTACCGAATGTACATGTAGTAACAATGAAAACATACTATTCACTTGTATGTCTTGCGTACAATCCGTTATAGTTAAATTCATCCATTTGCAGGGATTTTTCTATACCATGGGTTACGCCCCCTTAGAGCTTATCGAGTCGTAGGCACGAGAGCCCACGGGTAGAATGGGGCCAATCATGGATGAGTGATTTTATCAAATTTAGAAGGTACCGTTTTACTCGGAGACCCGCACAGCCATAGTTATATAGGTTTATATAGTAGCCTACAAAGAGGTTACACATATACTACTCCGTAATTATACGGTACTTAACATGTCAGACTAATTTTGAATTTGAATTCATGATAACTTAAATATCCATGTTCAAAATTACAAACAAAAAAAGAACCACATGCAATGGTTATTTCAAATAATAATAATAATAAAACATAACATTTTATTATGTAAGTGCATATCGTCAGTTATTTTGATGGACACGTCACTAAACTGGACAGGCCTGAACTATAGCCATCTCTTTCATGACCTAATTTCTCATCGTCTGACTCTATGTGCTATATGATTTCACACATTACTGAAGTCAATATACAAAGAAATCATCTGATGTAGGCATATAAAATACACCCATGAATTTGGTTAAACGAATAAAACTGCGAGAAGATCAAACATTATATGTCATCGGGGTCAAGGTCAGCTACTATAAGGAACGTCACGCTCAAAGGCAGGCTACGTGGGGAGCCAGATGAGTGACTATCTGTGAAGAGACTGTAGGGTCTACCATTACTAGTAGAGATAAGTGACTTAATGATAGCAAGCGTGAGCGTGAGTGTGAACTGGTCAGTATTTAGGTCTATTTAATGTAAAATAAATGAGTATATATATGTATGTAATTATTCTGGTTTTCCTGTCTTTTTCAATCAAATGCTAAACCAAGGTTCGTCCGGCGTTACATCGATGTCGTGATTTTTATCTTTAATTATCTAAATCAATTTGATCGACTTGAATCTGGTTTATATTTGTCACACTAGACAGCTTACCTATATTTCACACCTACATGTACTACCTATGTAAAAAATGTCTCGAGGCTTTACACGTATCATCGCACTTCCGATCCTGCACAAGTGTTCGATAACGATATCGGACACGTACCAATAACTTACCCGATTTATGACAGTACCTGTAGCAGTGGTATAATTGTAAACCGTTAAATTATCACAATTTGAAATTAGTTTTCAATGTTTGTCTCGAAAACCAATATTGTGTACACGACTTTCTGTTGACACTTTTTATTTATTAATTCATTTATACATCAAAGTGCATTATTTGGTTATTCGTCAGCATAATAGTCACACATCATATTTTTGTTCATTTACAAAATATCTAGAGGTCGATCCCTTTTCGATATTTTTTAAAATTAGGTAAAAAAATATAATATTTACCGTATAAGTTCTATTTTTATTACACTTAGGTAATTATATCTAATATATACTTATATCAGCTTCTAATCATGTCCGATAGGCATGAAATCATCATTTTTCATCAAATAACGAAACAATAGTCATTTCATAAGGTTGGTTTTCAAAGCTTGATTTATTAACATCAATGGTTTGAGGAAGGTCTGATATTTTCTGTAGTTTATGATTGTACTCGATATGCACTGTAGAGTGATCTCCGTCGCATTTCTTCAGCTTCCGGTCCAACTCTCCTTTCTATATCATCATAAATAGGTTTCAGGAAGACATTGAAGACAGGCGACGTCAGCTTGTGAAATTCTGGAATGATATTCACAGAACATTTTGTCAAAATCTAAAAACGACAAATTCATATGACTAGAGACTATGAGACAGTATATAAAGAAAACTATTTCACCATTACACTGTCTTCTTGTCACATTTATTGCAGTGTTAAATACCTTAAAAAAACACCGTTTAATGGTTATGTGTACATTCACTACCGTCTTGTGCCGTTTATAACTTGTTTAACTAAAATAAATTATTTAGTACTAACACTGTAATCTGCCAAGTATAACAGCCATTTCATGGCGAACTGTCGCTATTTCTTTACCCGCATTACTGACATCATAAGGAGCACTCGCTGGATGACAATTGTTGTATCTTTTATCACACTTATAAGGTAAGTGTATTACATCTTATCTCGATGAAAACTAACTACTCTTTGAATGGAGAAATATGAATTATATTTAAATTACATGATTTTCATGTTGGTGACTTACTCATTTCGCAATGTAACCTCTAACATGGTGGTAGCGTTAAACAATACGTATTACTCGCAGGTGTATATAATTAATGTTGACGCAAGACACAGCAATACTTACGTGATGAGCATATTTTTTCAATGGTGAGGGCCAAAAATGGTGAGCTAGTGACGAATGAGCTCATCGTTTTATCTACAGTAACTTCGCATTGTTTCCACTTAAGAAGTAGATGCACTGTAACAAATATACAAATTGCGTAGGAATTTTACTTTATTTCTGGAATCGATTCATACGAAATGTTATAATTAGTGTCAACGGTAATTGTGCAATTTCCAATAATTGAATTATTAAATGCAAACGATTCTTGTGAAAAATCTAATGACCTTACAATAAGGATTAATAAATTTTAAACATTATTTTTTGGAATCGCATTCTTTCTATCTCTTTAACTCCCTGGAATACAACCAAGATCACGATATCTATTTCCATCAACGGATTTAAATACGATCAGCAAAGATGCCGGGAAATATGTTTACCAATATCTTCAACGATGTTTTCTTGAACTATTTGTTTAAATGTCCTTTTCTTTCTTTTCTTGGGAACCAATCTTCCTACCGTTCCAATGCTATATCGGGACAATCCTTGCACATTCCTGTTTATACCACCATTGTTTTGGGAAAATTGCATGCTGCTTGCCGGCATAATCGAGTTGCGAATGTCAGGACGCTGCGACAAGCACATATTCAAAACAACGGCAATGCAAATGATAATTCGTGATAGCCGGAGCGCCATCTGAAAAAAATGAAAGCATAGCGATAATTCATTTTATGCCAAAATGCATGGATCATCATTTTACAACAATATGTTTCAGTCCTTTGAATTGTTTACAGGTAAGACATGTAGAATTTAAACTGCCGACTTCATTTGAAAAACTCCATACTGTTTTTTATATCATTTTTGTATGATATGAAATATGCACTGCCTAAAAGCGAGCGCAGGTTGGTCAACAAGATGTACATTTTGAACTGCCTGATCCATATCTGCACTGAAGCGTGTCTTTAAAATTTGTTTTATATTTCGCAAGATTTTAACAAAACGTCGGCACATGCACATGTACCGATGCATCATCATCATCATCATCATCATCATCATCATCATCATCATCATCATCATCATCATCATCATCATCATCATCATCATCATCATCATCATCATCATCTTCTTCTTCTTCTTCTTCTTCTTCTTCTACTTCTTCTTCTTCCCTCTTCTTCTTCTTCTTCTTTTCTTCTCTAGAAAACAACGCATCGCCGTGATCAGGCGGTGGTTTGGTGGCGCAGTTGTAACACACTTGTTTTTCACCTAGCCGTCCGGGGTTCGATTACCTGAAGGGAAACGGGTTTCCTCCCACAATTATACCCCTTGCATGCTTAGGTAGCAGTAAACAGTTAATTTGCATTTTTCCTGAAATTATTTGTCATGTTTGAGATATACAGGTATAGCAGATTGGTTATGAAAAATACATCATTACATGTATATATATTTACAAACTACATAACAATTACATTAACAGTAGAGAGATGAAATTTGTGTAAAAAAAATTTTCCTCTGATTTCTGACATTTGATTGTCATGGTTACCTACTGATAAAATGCTAAAAATGCAAAAATACTGCTAATTCCAACCCAACACTACAACTTTCTAGGAGAAATTTAATTCTAAACACCTATCTTACAATCAACAACACTGTCATGGTAACAAAGTACTTACATTTTAGCAAATTCCAACCCGGAAATTCTTCATAACATGACCACATGTGAACACTATGAAAATTTCACTTCCTGTAAAGCTAGTTTTTGGTGCGTAGACACAGATTCGAGACTGCCCAAATAGTAATCTCCAACACAAAGCTAAAATATTATCCTGAAAAAAATGAAACCCCACATTGTCCACTTTAACATGACAGGACCAATTTTAGCAAGGATTTTTTTCCTTTTTAATTAAAACCTTTATAATGGGGTAATCTAATGAGCAAAAACATCACCCATGACCACACCGAGAAACTGTGTACTGCTACTTGAAATGGTAACGTTTCCATATATAGATATGTCATGCACATACAATCATACAACATGACGACAAAGAAGAACAAAACAACAGACGACATGATAACGCAAAGCGTGACATCCCTGTGCCCCGCTGTTTAAAGGAAAGACACACAATCATATATATGTATATATACTTATATATAAATTATTATTACACCGAGTTTAATTTTTATTTGTTATCATCACTTGTTCCATACAAAGTATAAATGTATTGAAATTGAGAACTTCTGCTAGAGCACTAGCTTGAGTCTAGTTTTGAAAAATGGGTAATTACCTTGAACGGTTTAAGAGAACTTGTCTAAAAAAACTGAACTTTGTTATTTGGCTGATCTGTTTCCATGGTAACAGAAAAAAACATTTAAATGGTGAACTTCTCCGTAGCCAAAGGTACTACTAGTTTAATAAGTGTAAAAAGTGTTGAGCAATTATCTTGAATGCTTTCAGAGCATTGTCCAAGAAACACTTAAACATGTGATGAGGGTTATCCGTTTCAATGGTAATAGAAAATGTATGAATAAAGTCTTTGACAACATATCTAGACTATAAAAATTATACAAAAATCTTTAAATTAAAGTACAAGACTTTCCCTTTCAGAGCTATAGAGATTGTATTAAAAAGAAATTAGTTTGTACTTAAAATATGGTGAAAGACAATATAATTTTAGTCGGATTTGGAAAGGCGGTGCTTATATGTTTGACCAGTTTTCATTATTAAAATCAAAATGTTCTCACACACAACTTTTTTCTCTTTGCAATTGAGTTTTTGTTCTGTTAATGTTCTGTTAATTAATAAATCATAAAATGCTTTCGAACCTTCAATTTGTTAAGCAATGTTGACTTGTCTTTATAGAAAAAAGAGGATAAAGTTGTAAACGCTGCTGTGACTATTCTGTTATACATTGTAATTTAGAAAATCAATATGAATATATATATATTCACCCGAAGTTCTTATTAAAGTCACAATATATTACACAAACTGCCTTTGTCTGAAAAACAAACCCTTACCACTAATAGTTATCTTATCATCGTGCTTTATAAGTGTTTGCTCTAAAATTTCTAAATAATCAAATACTTGATCATAAATTTCAAACAGTTATCGAAAGAACATCCACATCTTGCAGTTTAAATGAAGTGATGAGACGGGACAGGTGTATTGCGCCAAAGCCGGACCTTTCGGCTGCTTCCGTGTAAGAGAGATGTATTTCTCGTTCACGGAAGGTGACGAACACTCCCGAAAGTTAAACCGGAAAATCAGGTACATCGGAGAACAAACCTACTCTTATACTAAATTGTTACAATTGTAATTTTTCAACGATCTATTTTTATCTGCGTTTCAAACAATTGAAAGTAAATGTTTGTTCATTTGAATTATTCAAGACTTTAAGTATGATTTCATTTCCACGTGAAAGCTTAAAAAGATATTTTGTTGGTAAAAAAGGGTCGGCAGTTATCCTGAGCACAACACGTGGGCCACTTGTTCTCTGCTTTTCGACCTATATTCCAGTATCTGAAAACGCTATTGGCAACTACTTGTACTATGCCACTGACAGTTACATAGTTTAAGGTCATATCTGTACAACCTTACCAGTCATTGGTGTGAACATTAACGGCCAAGGAAGTGATAGGTGGTCGTCAACGACACTTTTAGGAAATAATCATCATCTCGCCAGCAGCGGACTCAATTAATAGGCGTTAAATGGCCGTATATCATATGTAACAGAATGATCTCTCAAACTTGGCAGAAGGTTTTCATTTTATCTGAAGGAAACATATCAAACACTGCAGAATAATACACAGAAAACAGTCTCTACAAGGTATTAAATACTGCAGAATAATACACTGAATACAGTCTGTACAAGGTATTAAATACTGCAGAATAATACACAGAATACAGTCTGTACAAGGTATTACACACTGCAGAATAATACACTTACTACAGTCACTACAAGGTATTAAATACTGCAGAATAATACACTGACTACAGTCTGTACAAGGTATTACACACTGCAGAATAATACACTGACTACAGTCAGTACAAGGTATTACACACTGCAGAATAATACACAGAATACAGTCTGTACAAGGTATTAAATACTGCAGAATAATACACTTACTACAGTCTGTACAAGGTATTACACACTGCAGAATAATACACTTACTACAGTCTGTACAAGGTATTAAATACTGCAGAATAATACACTTACTACAGTCTGTACAAGGTATTACACACTGCAGAATAATACACTTACTACAGTCTGTGCAAGGTATTAAATACTGCAGAATAATACACTGAATACAGTCAGTATAAGGTATTAAATACTGCAGAATAATACACTGACTACAGTCTCTACAAGGTATTAAATACTGCAGAATAATACACTGAATACAGTCTCTACAAGGTATTAAATACTGCAGAATAATATACTGAATACAGTCAGTACAAGGTATTAAATACTGCAGAATAATACACAGAATACAGTCTGTACAAGGTATTAAATACTGCAGAATAATACACTGAATACAGTCTGTACAAGGTATTAAATACTGCAGAATAATACACTTACTACAGTCTCTACAAGGTATTAAATACTGCAGAATAATACACTTACTTCAGTCTGTACAAGGTATTAAATACTGCAGAATAATACACTGAATACAGTGTGTACAAGGTATTAAATACTGCAGAATAATACACTGACTACAGTCTGTACAAGGTATTAAATACTGCAGAATAATATACTGAATACAGTGTGTACAAGGTATTAAATACTGCAGAATAATATACTGAATACAGTGTGTACAAGGTATTAAATACTGCAGAATAATACACTGAATACAGTCTCTACAAGGTATTAAATACTGCAGAATAATACACTTACTACAGTCTCTACAAGGTATTAAATACTGCAGAATAATACACTTACTTCAGTCTGTACAAGGTATTAAATACTGCAGAATAATACACTGAATACAGTGTGTACAAGGTATTAAATACTGCAGAATAATACACTGACTACAGTCTCTACAAGGTATTAAATACTGCAGAATAATACACTTACTACAGTCTGTACAAGGTGTTAAATACTGCAGAATAATACACAGAATACAGTTTCTACAAGGTGTTAAATACTGCAGAATAATACTCACAATACAGTCTGTACAAGGTATTACACACTGCAGAATAATACACTTACTACAGTCTGTACAAGGTATTAAACACTGCAGAATAATACGCTGAGTTGAGTTAAATTGCTTGATGTCATTATTTTGAAAATTAAATATAAGATAAAGAAAAGCCTTAAGTATTTTGAATTGATTTCCAGTACAACATCTATGTATTCTGTTAGTACAGTCCGCATAGTTAATGATGCGTTCTATTATATTTTTTCTGGTGTGTTCATATAACGATGACTTTTACTTCACTAGTGCATTCAATAAACGATAACTACAAAATATGAACAGCGTTGAGAATACCTGTACCAGCTGATATTTGCAGGTTATTTGTGTTTTACAAGAAAATTCCTTTACACGTTCCCCACGTCAATTTGAAAATAATTAATATATACATTTTATGTTCCTAAAGAATATTAATCAAATTTGTATGATTCAAATTGACAATATACCCATTATTAAAAGCTTAATAAACTTCACCGTACTTGGTATCCTGAGTACAACACCTGGGCCACTTGTTCTCTGCTTTTCGACCTATATTCCAGTAACTGAAAACGCTATTGGCAACTACTTGTACTATGCCACTGACAGTTACATAGTTTAAGGTCATATCTGTACAACCTGACCAATCATTGGTGGGAACATTAACGGTCAAGTAAGTGATAGGTGGTCGTTAACGACACTTTGAGGAAATAGTCATCATCTCGCCAGCAGCGGACTCAACTAATAGGCGTTAAATGGCCGTATATCATATGTAACAGAATGATCTCTCAAACTTGGCAGAAGGTTTTCATTTTTATCTGAAGGAAACATATCAAACACTGCAGAATAATTCAGAGCACAGTCTCTGCAAGGTATTAAATACTGCAGAATAATACACTGACTACAGTCTCTACAAGGTGTTAAATACTGCAGAATAATACACAGAATACAGTCTGTGCAAGGTATTAAACACTGCAGAATAATACACTGACTACAGTCTCTACAAGGTGTTAAATACTGCAGAATAATACACAGAATACAGTCTGTACAAGGTATTAAATACTGCAGAATAATACACCGAATACAGTCTGTACAAGGTATTAAATACTGCAGAATAATACACCGAATACAGTCTGTACAAGGTATTACACACTGCAGAATAATACACTGACTACAGTCTGTACAAGGTATTAAATACTGCAGAATAATACACAGAATACAGTCTCTACAAGGTGTTAAATACTGCAGAATAATACACAGAATACAGTCTGTACAAGGTATTAAATACTGCAGAATAATACACAGAATACAGTCTGTACAAGGTATTAAATACTGCAGAATAATACACAGAATACAGTCTCTACAAGGTATTAAATACTGCAGAATAATACACTGACTACAGTCTGTACAAGGTATTAAATTCTGTGTTTAATACACAGAATACAGTCTCTACAAGGTATTCAATACTGCAGAATAATACACAGAATACAGTCTGTACAAGGTATTAAATACTGCAGACAAGGTATTAAATACTGCAGAATAATACACAGAATACAGTCTCTACAAGGTATTCAATACTGCAGAATAATACACTGACTACAGTCTCTACAAGGTGTTAAATACTGCAGAATAATACACTTACTACAGTCTGTACAAGGTATTAAATACTGCAGAATAATACACAGAATACAGTCTGTACAAGGTATTAAATACTGCAGAATAATACACAGAATACAGTCTCTACAAGGTATTAAATACTGCAGAATAATACACAGAATACAGTCTGTACAAGGTATTAAATACTGCAGAATAATACACAGAATACAGCCTGTACAAGGTATTACACACTGCAGAATAATACACTTACTACAGTCTGTACAAGGTATTAAATACTGCAGAATAATACACTTACTACAGTCTGTACAAGGTATTAAATACTGCAGAATAATACACAGAATACAGTCTCTACAAGGTATTAAATACTGCAGAATAATACACAGAATACAGTCTGTACAAGGTATTAAATACTGCAGAATAATACACTGACTACAGCCTGTACAAGGTATTACACACTGCAGAATAATACACTTACTACAGTCTGTACAAGGTATTAAATACTGCAGAATAATACACTGACTACAGTCTGTACAAGGTATTAAATACTGCAGAATAATACACTGACTACAGTCTGTACAAGGTATTAAATACTGCAGAATAATACACAGAATACAGTCTCTACAAGGTATTAAATACTGCAGAATAATACACAGAATACAGTCTCTACAAGGTATTAAATACTGCAGAATAATACACTGACTACAGTCTCTACAAGGTGTTAAATACTACAGAATAATACACTTACTACAGCCTGTACAAGGTATTAAATACTGCAGAATAATACACTGACTACAGTCTCTACAAGGTGTTAAATACTGCAGAATAATACACAGAATACAGTCTGTACAAGGTATTAAATACTGCAGAATAATACACTGAATACAGTCTGTACAAGGTATTACAGACTGCAGAATAATACACAGAATACAGTCTGTACAAGGTATTAAATACTGCAGAATAATACACAGAATACAGTCTGTACAAGTTATTAAATACTGCAGAATAATACACTGAATACAGTCTCTACAAGGTGTTAAATACTGCAGAATAATACACAGAATACAGTCTGTACAAGGTATTAAATACTGCAGAATAATACACTGACTACAGTCTGTACAAGGTATTACAGACTGCAGAATAATACACTGACTACAGTCTCTACAAGGTGTTAAATACTGCAGAATAATACACTGACTACAGTCTGTACAAGGTATTAAATACTGCAGAATAATACACAGAATACAGTCTCTACAAGGTGTTAAATACTGAAGAATAATACACAGAATACAGTCTGTACAAGGTATTAAATACTGCAGAATAATACACTGACTACAGTCTGTACAAGGTATTAAATACTGCAGAATAATACACAGAATACAGTCTGTACAAGGTATTAAATACTGCAGAATAATACACAGAATACAGTCTCTACAAGGTATTAAATACTGCAGAATAATACACTTAATACAGTCTGTACAAGGTATTAAATACTGCAGAATAATACACAGAATACAGTCTGTACAAGGTATTAAATACTGCAGAATAATACACAGAATACAGTCTCTACAAGGTATTAAATACTGCAGAATAATACACTGACTACAGTCTCTACAAGGTGTTAAATACTGCAGAATAATACACTGACTACAGTCTGTACAAGGTATTAAATACTGCAGAATAATACACAGAATACAGCCTGTACAAGGTATTAAATACTGCAGAATAATACACTTACTACAGCCTGTACGACGACCTTATATTATATAGATTAACATGTCGTAGTATAAGTGTATATTTTGGGATAAATAATTCGTTGAAGAAACTGCAGTGGTGATACTTTATTAGTGTTTGTTTTATCTTGATAATCTTAAATTATATTTTGACGAAAAAAGCTGGTAGATTAATTGTATTATGAACATCTTCCATTATAGCGATAATCAGTTGCATCTCGCAGTAACATTGTCTATATCCCAATGTATCAAATTATTACCTAAACACGTCCCAAATCATTTATGACAGTCAGTCCTAAATGCCATTTTCTCGTTAATACATAACTGAATATTGTTTACAATATCCTATGTCTGGAAGGCCATCTCAACACTCTGAGGTTGACATATATGTCCTATCACGACACTACACACATGAACCGTTGTATGGCAGTTTACATGTATAGATCCTCACAGAACATGTCATTCGATCTTTTTCGATTGAAAAGTGTTTTCCTTAATTATCTGATAACGATTGCAATTTAATCCTCTTATTTCTATATTTGTTTAGAATGAGAATTATAGATGTCCTTTAGACTGACCCTTTCTGCGTAACATAAAAAAAACAAGTACATTTTATATCTATATACTGACCTTATCACGGCGATCGTCTTCGGTCGTCACAGATCGATGGTTTCCAGCTCCTAAGTATCCCCTATCTATATATATATAACCTAATTCCGTTGACCGTTCATATGCCCAGAGCATGTCATGTGTACCATACGTTTCACAATTTGAAAGTCTTTTTCATAATTCCGATAAAACTAACTCAATTTTCTACAGCAGATAGGAACGTATCGAACCTGAATTATAAATATATCCTCGCAATTACTAATTCTTTCATGGCACTTCAATCAAAATACATGTATTATTATATAAGTACTGCAGTTATAAATATTTCGTCATGGTTTTACAATGATAAATGCATTGCCCTAATATATATATATATTTCATGTGCACAAGAATGTAATATGTGTACATTCTCGTTCGGTATTGCAATATTCTAATAACAATTACAATTCAATTTCATATATCAACCTTGTCTTCAAAATTTGAAAAATTTGAAAATACTTTGAATGTTCTGTCAGCGGATCCATACCTCGTGGGGCAGTAAACCTTGCACGTGAGGCAAAACAAAAATATTTGTTATAGTTGTTTATATAACAATACCAATGAAATGTAAGCGCGATGTTTTGCTGTACTGAATAGAAGAATATTGATAATGACAAGCATTTATACTGTAGCCTACGTAGACTGAACACATAACATGTTTTTACAGGGTTAGAATGGACATTAGGTCTATTATTGGTAATAGGTAAATTACCCAACATCTCATTCTTTTGAGGAGACTTCATAAAATACAGAAATGCAACCGACACTGTCGCATTTCACTTTTAGAATATTTTGCAATATATCATAGAACAAGACAACCTTCACTCTACACGAGATTTGCTCAAAAGAATTTTGTAAAACGCTATATGCACTATCATTTGAAAAAAATATCATCATTTGGTTTTGAATAGTATAGATCAACGCAATGCCGCGTCTGTCGAAAGAAGAGAGAGAAAGGCTATTGGCATGCTCCAAGTCGGCGTTTTAATGCCAACGCTTCAATATCCGACCGTTCATGGAGTGACCAACCGCGAAATCCAAATATCGCGACCACTATTTAATACTGTTGCAACAACTTTGAAACCGGCCTCTTACAGCAACCGTAACAGCAATCGATTTGCATGGTCGACAGGTAAGCAACCGTAACTGATTAAAACGTAAACGAATGGATGCGAGGAGGCCTTACACAGTCCCCGTGTTTAGGGGAATTATGCACCAATCGCCTTGATTAGTTCGGCGACCACATCGACGATGTTTTGTCTACTGACGAGTTGAGATTTTGTTTGATGTACAATTATGGGAGGTAGAGAGTATGGCAACGTCAGAAAGAACGCTTCGCAACGTCTGTGCAGCCCGGCGTGGCACTTGTGGTAGACGTAGTGTTATGATCTGGGGCGGCCGGTGAAAATTGAACCAGCTTAGTCCTTGGCAATAACCATTCTAATGCAATGCGATATCGGGACAAAATTTTAGCACTCGCTGTCATCCCATGTTTCCACCATCAAGGAGCTTGTCCCCTTTTGCAGCATGATAATGCTACATCCAACATCAGTCACGTAACACAAAATCCCCCGATCTGAGCCCAAAAAAGCAAAATTTGGATCTTCTTGGAAGACGAGTAAGGCTTCGGCCAAATCCGCTCTCCAAATGTAACTGATACAGGCATTGAAGGAGGAAAGGAACGCTATCCAGGCTCACACCATTCGACGACATGCAAGCTCTGTGCGCTGTCGCTGGAATGCTGTGGTCCTAGCCAATGGCAATCACACAAGTTAACAATACCGTTTTTAGAGACATGACAACCGTATGTCTTGTACATCATACAAACTCACTGAATCACAACGGATTTTGGTAGGCATTAGAATACCCTTAACCAATCTTCCTCCTGAATCAACGAATTTAATGAAACCTGACATAGCTGACGCTGATACAATCTTAATAACCTTTTAGCTCATCTGGTCCAAATGTCTAAATCATTCTTTTATGAAGGGGAAACAATTATGTACAACTGATAGATCCCTGCTGGACTAGCAAAGGGGGGTAGGGTGGGGGCGGCAATTTGGGAAATGTAATTCTTTAAATACCATTCTTTCGTTCAAGAAGCAATTTTTATGAATAGCGAATCTGACTTCTTTTTGACCACAAGGCCGGTACCTAATAGGAAAATTGTTTTAGAAGTTAAATGTCTGAATGATTGAATTAGCCAGTGTCGTGATTCAATCCCCTTTACTTTCAGTCTTGTTTTTATTATGGTTATGTGCACATTTCACCATGAATATTATGACTATGGCAATAGATTGCTGACACTGCAAAAAATGGTTGAAAATCACTATATGTCGTAGAGACACTGAATTATTTTCAACCTCTCATCTGGCTAAATGTTTGCTTTTTATATGATATCAGTAACAATAACATGCTAAACACGGTAAAGCAATGTCAGTGTTTAAAGAAAAAAAAAACTTTGTGGACATGTGGATTCTTGAATTGAGAATCAATTAAATTTAAGCGACATTAATCCCTAATGAAAATTAATGATAAAGTACGTTCTACATTCGCTGACACGTTTAAACCATTTCATATTCGTTTTCATTCCATGTTAACAACAAGTAATATCTAGAACTGAATATCCAAGTTTAAGTTCTATTGATCAACTACCAAGTTTATATGTAAATATAGATAATTATCGGTCAGGGATTCGTATTTGCAGTGCTATTAGCTTATTGGTTTGCGCGTTCGATCTTTCAAATCTTGACAATTCCTTGGAATATGATCAATGATTTTGTTTATTTCATACTTTTTAGTATTATATAAAACACAAATCAGCAATATTGACATGTCAACAGATTGCTCATTAAAACTCAAATTCGATGAAAATAGCACAAAATATGAACATTAGAAAGATTTGACGAAGACCTCTGAAAGATTACAAGGAGGATAAAACCAGATGTTATAGAAACTTAAACATTTTGTGCTTTATTGACATCACGTCTGAAAGAATAATGATGAAAATATCAGAACGATTACATTATTTGAAAAGGTTAGCATTTTTTTCAAAGACTCGATTCATAACATTTTATATGAAATGAAAAAAATTTCAAGTTAATTCTGTCGCATAAAAGATATCTTGACGGAATTTTAAGAAAAGATATGGAGGTCAAAATCAAATGGAAGCAGCTATTTTGTTGTGCCTTGTTCAATGAATGAATAAAATCATTTGCAAGTATTGTGAAATTACAATCGAATTCTGACCGAAATGAAGAAAAACCCCTCGAGTATACACTGTTGACGTGTACGAACAAGTATTACAAGGGCGAATTAAGTGGATAACAGTCCGATAATGAGATCAAGTATCATTACTTCTATAGGAATTTTCAGTAATTATTTCTCAACATTTTAGGTTTTTGAAAATCTCTTCTTTTAAAGTGCTTATCAAAAACAAATGACCTACGTGTGTTGTTTACTTCAGAGGCAACAAAGCCACGAGACCCCGATATTTTTCTATATGCAGATATTTCCGAATGCACTATGTATTTATTATAAATTATGAACATAGCTGACATGACACATACTAAACAAATCCGAAGTATAGAAGTATAGACTTATCACAGATGTACATGTATGTAAAGATATTCAGCTCTCTTTATGTGCTTATGAATAGACTTATCCCAGAGGTAGGTATGAGAGTTTATATATGCATTTATCCTATCTAATTGGAAATTATTTCCTGTATTCAGTGATCGGAATTATTTAAAAGTGAATTGTGAATTGCAGAGTATTTAGTTTGATAATGGCATTGTAAGCTTATGATTTTATTTAATGTTATGCCCTTAGTAGACAGTCTTCCTGAATACTCTGACCAGAATTGGAATTATTGACAACACGGTACTGTTGATAATTCAATCCGATCCGTTATCGTCTCATCGACGAACGTTAGTGTTCTGGCGACGTGAAACGCGTGAAAGTTCACATCATTGTTAAAAGTTATTCAACGTCGCCAGTCATCGCGATGGTGTCCCGACGAACTAATGTACGCATGTCTCAACCGTGTACAGAAACTGAATCTATTTCGTTCGTCCTCAAGCGGTGTCGCGGAGGCTGGATCTACTACTTTTTACCGCGAACCCGCCGCGACCTCCCGGCGAGTGACAGGTAAAGAAATCGGTCGCTTCCGCAAGGTCTGAGAGGCAAATAAGATCGTGTTTACTGGTACATAATTGATGGGTAACGTAATGTATCACTGATGATATACTAAAATCAATATTTCCCAATCAAGATAAATCAAAACACAATTAACGATCGGATCTATTACATAGTGGGACATCGTGCTTCCTCCACTGGCTTGTCCGCATATGAATTGTTGTATTGATAAAGGCTTCAGATACTTTACTGCTACAAGAAGCTGTTTGTGTAGACAAGTACTGTTGTGATTATCAAACAAGTACGTACCTTATACAGATAAAGCTTATAACGCCATCGATATTAGATTCAGCGAATAATTATTGGTGAGTAGAATATTTGTTTTTGATTGAATGAAATGTCTGGATATAAAATCGTTTAGATATACATTATATATGGGTATTTGATTTGGTGCAAACGAAACGAAATGGTAGGCGAAATTACTTTTATTTGTGACAACTCCGTAATATTGACCGTTTTGTTAATTTACAATGATGGATACTGACCAGGTAATGGATGATCTAGCAAGCAGAATGGCAACAGGTTTTACACCTCGTAGACAGGAAAATTATTTTCAGGGGGAACAGGGTTTTGAGAATGACGTGTTTAGAAATTTTGAAAAAAAAACATTTCAAAAGTTTGACAGCAGCAATGTCAGCACAAGGAGTATCTCAAGTAGTTAAAACGTCTGAGGGGGAACAATCAAAATTAGGTAGTGGATCAAGGATTTAAAAAAGTACGCACGGTAAGTGGATCTCGATGACTGACGTATCCGAAATAAAGTAATATGTCAAATACGCTAGATTTGCTACTTCATAATTATTATACAAGGGAAATGAATATTTGGCAAGTTGATGATAAACCGCCAGAGTTGAAATCATTGGTCATTCCCGAAAAATTAAAACACATTCCGCAACTGCCCATTGATACTATGATTAATGAATTAAAGTATTTTCAAAATTTCAAAAATTGTATATGTTTTAAACGGTCTAATAACACGGAAAGTAACAATTGGGTACTTTGCCTGCGCGACGACAATGTTATCAACCTGGTGGAAAAAGAGAGATCCAGATGGCAAAGAGCGGAAGGACGAGACAATGGTGGTCAAATAGAGATCACACAACCTCCATACTGACATTACATCCATCTGAAATACATTCGGCTGGTCAACAAGCAATAGATTCGACAATACTTCCTGACAAAGGAAAGGACGATTCCTATAAAACTGTTAGCAAAATTGCTAAGGATAATGTATCACTTTAATAACATATAAACCCCAGCACTTCAGGTGAAGATATTACCGAAAACAGGGATTTCAAACAAAGGAAAGACGTTTGGTTCTCTATGGAGATACGTAAAACCAATCCAACTGTTATTCAGCATATCTGCACCGATATCCAGATACATCAAACTACAGATTCCTTGCAATGAAGATTTCAGAACGAAAAGAACAGATAGTGGATGACAGCAGTAACATGTGCACAATCGATTATTACGACGCATCTGTAACATTCCTGTACCTTACACTATGCTGGGAATGTATTAACGTATATCGCTACAAGAACTATCGCCATTGTATAATGACTGTGGTGGAGTTACTGGCGATTGGTGACCACACTACGTTTTAATGTGTTTCGTTTATAAATTGTACACTGACGGCTAGGCGGAATTCGAGTAGTTACGATACTCGGGATCTATAGTGACTCTGTAATGAAAGACGTTATGTGAACAATTACGCTTATTAATTCTTATTAGTATCATTTATATATAATCTGCATTTATTAATAATATGTCGATAAATACTGAAATTGGTATGTAAAATTATATATATGAAAAATAATGCTTGTTGTCGATTATATATTGTATCTAATGTTCATTTAGTATGCTTCATCGCCCATAGCAGTTAGTTGCTTTTATATTGTCATGACGTTATATGTTGATAAGAAATGTGTACGATATGTAAAAGTTTAATACATGTAACTGGTGCGCTTGAGGGGGAGAGTACTTTAAAAATATATATATATTTATATTTCTTTATTTAGCAGGAGGTGGATATGGGGTTTTAAATTTTTCCTTTTTGTTACAGAAATATTCCTATTCCTAAGAATATTTAGAGCTATGGGACAAATGTTTCCAGATGGCTTATTGGGAAATGGTGTTCTAACAAATTATAGCTGAAACAAAATCAGTTATTGGTTTCATTTGAATTATAAATTGACCATTGATCTATAATTGACACATTTATTGTCAGACCTAACGTGTATCTCTCCTTAATAAGATTTATGCTGATGTTGCAAGACAGTAAACACTAAATATAGGTGAAGCAGGATTACAAACTGACCAGGATAATTTCCTCCCATTAAATTACGCATTATGCATTTGTATGTGTATCTATTTCTATAAACGGATTATCTATGTACCTATTCCTATATAAAGTTAGTATGTATTGATTTAAGGATTGCTTTGGTCATCAATAATTTAGCTAACATCACAGTAGATTCATGATTCAAGATATATGTTAAGTGGGGGTGATCAACGGTCATTTAGACATGGTGTTAAATAGACAACATATATTCAGGTTTGTCAGGCAAGGCAAGGGAGCGTAGGGAAAGGAACACCATCTCTCACAACAATGACAGACTTGTACCTAATAAAGCTACACGAAAGAAGAAATAAAGCCTTTGCCTATACTCAGCCGGGCTACAATATATTCTCTCGTTAAAATCGCAATAGTTTTCGAAAAGAAAAAAAAACTATTTAGCAGAACAAACTATTTGAATCGCCGGGGTAACATGGAGTTAATCATTAATCTTTCATCATTACAATGTCACTGTTAATGAAGAACACGGTACAGCTTTATCTATATTCAAACTATCCAAAGATAATTTCCGTCTTCTTCCGATGTTGTGTTTTATACATATATACGGTATCAAGAGTGGCGATAGCTTGTGTTAGCTTATCGAGTTGTAATAGGTCATTGTAACTACCGTTTTGAAAGAACTCTTCTGTAAGAAAAGATAATAGAAATAAGAAAAAGGAGAGCAATCTGAACGGCATGGTTGTTGTTTTGTCTGGCTTTCGAGGCTATTTCCTCTAGTTAACGAGCGCCGATTCCTAACCTCCGACACCGTTTACAAATTATATTATCAGTCGTCCATTGCTCACAGAATGAAATAGCTTTACTCTATCCTTCATTTCAATAATGTTCATAAATTCTCAAAAGGCTAAGCAATACAAACGAACAGGACTTTTAAGTAGTGATATTGTGTTATAGATATTTGCAAAAGAAAATATCCATGATGGAGTATCAACCGCGGAAACGGAATGGTAAAAAACGTTAGTATTCAGTACAATTTAAAAATATAATTGGTAATTGTTTGTTTTGCTTACGGATATGTTGCTGTGGCAAAAAAGGCATACATGTTACCTTCCGATTCAATTCAGAATACAGTTGATCATACTTTCCATTTTAACACAACCAAGAATTCAATAAACATAATTTTCATTTGAGTAAATTCTTCCAGAAGAATTAAGTTATAAGGATTAGCATATTACCAAAACTGAATAATCTAACGCACGTACATACAGATTTGTAACCGAATAAACTGGGATTTTGGAAAATTTCACATTTTATGGAAGTTACTTTAGGTATTGATTCAAAGTAACATAAGTAAAGTAAGATAAACATCCAGCAACAACAGAAATTTGCTCACGTTAGTCACTGGCAACCGTCCTCAGCGATTTCCAAAGTGAAACAGTACACGACAAGAATTACTGCTATCATTGACGTTGTCGTCAAGATTCGTGGCAGTTACTGGTCCCGTATACTGTCTCAGTAGTCTTCCTCTTTAGGCCCACATTATTTGCTGTATAAACAAACAAATATTGTCAACAGACACAACCAAACATTCACTCATCAGCATGAAATGTCTTTTACAAATATTAGATTATTTCATCGAATAAATTTGCAGAATGTTGTAATAAACTATTTCTAAAGCGTTAAACATCTAAATAACATACAAATGAAATATAATTGAATAGTAAAATGCAACTGTGACTATGTTAAGTGCAGATCAACACGCTGAGAAGATTCAAGATAATAAAAAAAGCTACGCGTGGGCTTCCGTACTTTGATATTCAATTAGCATTCAAATTATAAAATGTTATTGAAATGTGCTAGTTAAAACGCAAACATAATATATACGATATGCTTGATGGGACCGCACGTTAGATAATGCAAAACCAGCATTCCCAGGATAAACGGCGCTTATAATTAACACTACATAAATAACTAACATGATAACATATATTGCTTACGACAGTCTGTTTGAGTTTCCCGTCCAATCCACGGCACGGCCCGTCGGTAACCAAAGTTGTTCCTGCTCGTGCGTGCTAACGTACCTACGGAACACTATCTCGCCACAAAACGACACATATATTACACAAAATGACAAATAATGAAATCAATATGCACACGATCGTGACAGTGATATTACTTACTTGGATTTACCAAGATTTACATTTCTTACTTACTCTTCCTTATTCTGCTTGTGCTTTTTCATAAGTCTCTGCGTGTAAATCTTTCTTTTGTTCATATTTTGCCTTAATGTTATGGAAGTTGAGTTTGAATCATGATTATGTTGCCATGGTGGTGTTTTCTTGCTGCTTAAAAAACAGTGTATAATACTTTCAGTTCGACTTAAATAAATAAACATGTGAAATTTTATTGGTAAACATGGAACGAAATATTCATACAGCTACAACAATTTTTGTTTAATTTTCCGAGATCTAAATTGAACTGAAAGCTTGAATTGTGTACTTAGCTTAGAAAGATCATGTATAAATATGAAAACTATTTAGAGTTTGTGGCTGTGGTATCAGACATATTCAAACAAACGGCTGCTCCTCGAAAGCCGTTTTGAAGCCGACAAGCTAAATGTTTTCCTTACTTTTGTGTCTATAAACTTTGGAAAGGATCAAAACAAAGCTACATGTTAATAAAGAAGAAAAACTGTAAAGGGAAAGATTAACTTTCTAATTCGTTATGGTTTTCGGGGGATTACTACAATAGAATAGAGTTAAGGTGTAATTACCATATCATATCATATCATACTTGTGTAATTTGTAGTACAGTCTATTGAAAACCGATTAACTTTCATTTTCTGTCACTAAGAATACAAACAGACAAACAAATCAACATTCACGCACACAAACGTAAATCTGTCGGAAAGAAATGCATTCAGTAGCGTAATCGTGACGTCATATAATATGACGCAAAGTGTTTGACTGTACTTCTATATTGATTGCCATTTTATAAGTGAGTATCATTATCGTTAAAATGAAAACTTCTAAGAATCCCGTAGGAGAAGTGTACCTTGTTCTAGATCCTGTGTATGTCGTTGTACAATATAAAGTGTTAAGTAAAATTAAATTGCACAATGTTAAAGACAAAAAGAAAACAGTACATTTGAAGTGGACAGTACCGTATAGAAAGACACATATACCCAAGCAATGTTTATCCGTAGCATTCAATGTATCAAGTATAGCCACAAGACCAGAGCAGGTTTTTACAAAGAAATTGCGACTCAAGATTTGATCGTGTTTAATTCGACTTCGCTCCTTAGTTTACTATAGGTTGTATTCGGGCGGGTTACGTTCTACTAGAGGATGGGCCACTTTGTTTGAAAAAACCACGACAGCTCTCTGACGTGGGACGAAGCGTAGGAGCAATGTGAAAATGAATATGGCCGGCTTCCCGTTATTGACAGTCTTCAAAAATATGAGGCGTTTGTCAATTACATAGGTATTTTTCAATCAAACAACGTTTAAATAAATTTCTGTTTTTCTACGAAGATATCAAAATGTGCTCATTATCTAAAACATTTTAATTGATGATAAATTGATATATCTCTTTATATGTTATGATTTTACACGACGGTCTACCAAAAATAAAAACCGTGTTAAAGTAAATCTAGGCCTGTATAAACTCTTTCATGCCTTCGTTGTAAGCAATGTATACCGATAAAGTTGGGCCTGTATTACTCTTAGCATCACATAAAAGGCCTACCATCTTCACACGTAAGATGCTATTTAAGTAACGGTATCGCATAACATGCACACGTGCTTAAAAAAGATATAGTGTCTCTATTAAGAAAAAAGAAAAGTTACCGGCAAGTTTAGAGTAAATGCAGATTGGATTAGGCCTGATTTTGACATTTCATTTTTCTAAAATGAAACATGAAGCCTGAAGAAAGACAGAAATTGACATAATTCTTAACAGATGTATATAAAATAAACACAAAAGGTAAAGGAGTGTTAGGTCTCTATCATAGAACATTTTTTTTACAAAATACGTTTTTTTTCAAAATGTGTCCGAACAAAAAAAAAATTTTACAAAGTCGAAGAAGGAACGTGGGTATGGCTGAACGGGGCCACTCTAGACACTTCCTATTGGCCGTATGTACAGCTAAATGACCTCAGCTACAGATATAAACCAGACCCACACACAGCCGATTGTGCTCGAATACGTCATGGGAGTTTCATTGATGATCATTGTTTATTAACTTTCCCTTATTTGTG